>NC_041051.1:122500-125895 GCF_900634775.1 Gouania willdenowi | reverse complement strand
ACAGCAGTGAGTCAATGGTCCTTGTAACAGATGTTAAAATCAGCATAAAACAAATAAAACTGAGCAGAACCAAACGGCACACCAGACACACAGGCGCCATCTTGTTCTATCTATGTCTAACTCTAACTCTGTCTAACTTTAACTCTATTTAACTCTAACTCTATCTAACTCTAACTCTAACTCTATCTAACTCTAACTCTATCTAACTCTAACTCTATCTAACTCTAACTTTAACTGTATCTAACTCTATCTAAGTCTAACTCTAACTCTATCTAAGTCTATCTCAGTCTAACTCTAACTCTATCTAACTCTAAATTTAACTGTATCTAACTCTATCTAAGTCTAACTAACTCTATCTAACTATATCTAAGTCTAACTCTAACTCTGTCTAACTTTAACTCTATTTAACTTTAACTCAAACTCTATCTAACTCTATCTCAGTCTAACTCTATCTCAGTCTAACTCTAACTCAGTCTAACTCTAACTCTAACTCTATCTATGTCTAACTCTAACTCTGTCTAACTTTAACTCTATTTAACTTTAACTCAAACTCTATCTAACTCTATCTCAGTCTAACTCTAACTCTATCTCAGTCTAACTCTATCTCAGTCTATCTCAGTCTAACTCTAACTCTAACTCTATCTAACTCTAAATTTAACTGTATCTGACTCTATCTAAGTCTAACTAACTCTATCTAACTATATCTAAGTCTAACTCTAACTCTGTCTAACTTTAACTCTATTTAACTTTAACTCAAACTCTATCTAACTCTATCTCAGTCTAACTCTATTTCAGTCTAACTCTAACTCTATCTCAGTCTAACTCTAACTCTATCTATGTCTAACTCTAACTCTGTCTAACTTTAACTCTATCTAACTCTAACTCTAACTCTATCTAACTCTAACTCTATCTAACTCTAACTCTATCTCAGTCTAACTCTATCTCAGTCTAACTCTAACTCTATCTAACTCTAACTCTATCTCAGTCTAACTCTAACTCTATCTAACTCTAACTCTAACTCTGTCTAACTTTAACTCTATTTAACTTTAACTCTAACTCTATCTAACTCTAACTCTATCCAACTCTATCTCAGTCTTACTCTAACTCTAACTCTATCTCAGTCTAACTCTAACTCTATGTAAGTCTAACTCTAACTCTCTCTATGTCTAACTCTTTCTAACTTTAACTGTATTTAACTTTAACTCTAACTCTATCTGAGTCTATCTCAGTCTAACTCTAACTCTATCTAAGTCTATCTCAGTCTAACTCTAACTCTATCTAACTCTAAATTTAACTGTATCTAACTCTATCTAAGTCTAACTAACTCTATCTAACTATATCTAAGTCTAACTCTAACTCTAACTTTAACTCTATTTAACTTTAACTCAAACTCTATCTAACTCTATCTCAGTCTAACTCTATCTCAGTCTAACTCTAACTCAGTCTAACTCTAACTCTAACTCTATCTATGTCTAACTCTAACTCTGTCTAACTTTAACTCTATTTAACTTTAACTCAAACTCTATCTAACTCTATCTCAGTCTAACTCTAACTCTATCTCAGTCTAACTCTATCTCAGTCTATCTCAGTCTAACTCTAACTCTAACTCTATCTAACTCTAAATTTAACTGTATCTGACTCTATCTAAGTCTAACTAACTCTATCTAACTATATCTAAGTCTAACTCTAACTCTGTCTAACTTTAACTCTATTTAACTTTAACTCAAACTCTATCTAACTCTATCTCAGTCTAACTCTATTTCAGTCTAACTCTAACTCTATCTCAGTCTAACTCTAACTCTATCTATGTCTAACTCTAACTCTGTCTAACTTTAACTCTATCTAACTCTAACTCTAACTCTATCTAACTCTAACTCTATCTAACTCTAACTCTAACTCTATCTCAGTCTAACTCTAACTCTATCTAACTCTAACTCTATCTCAGTCTAACTCTAACTCTATCTATGTCTAACTCTAACTCTGTCTAACTTTAACTCTATTTAACTTTAACTCTAACTCTATCTAACTCTAACTCTATCCAACTCTATCTCAGTCTTACTCTAACTCTAACTCTATCTCAGTCTAACTCTAACTCTATGTAAGTCTAACTCTAACTCTCTCTATGTCTAACTCTTTCTAACTTTAACTGTATTTAACTTTAACTCTAACTCTATCTGAGTCTATCTCAGTCTAACTCTATCTAAGTCTAACTCTAACTCTATCTCAGTCTAAGTCTATCTCAGTCTAACTCTATCTCAGTCTAACTCTAACTCTATCTAAGTCTATCTCAGTCTAACTCAGTCTAAGTCTATCTCAGTCTAACTCTAACTCAGTCTAACTCTAACCCATCCCTGTCTTGTTCTAAACATCCTAAAATTGCAACAATCATGTCATAAGTCTATGTTCAGGTCCCACTGTCACAGATGTAAAGTGTTTATATACTAATTATAGATCTATATATACAGTATGTGTAATGACATGCTTCAACAGTCTAAAAGCTTTATGTTCCAACACCACTGATATAAACATTAATATTGATAACTATTAAAGTCTTATATTAGAGCTTAACTTCCACAGTTATCCTCATACAATGACGCTGATCAAACATTCTACTGTATTTATTGATTGATTTATTGATCTGACGGTCACTGCACTAGTTTTACTAAAACCACTTGTAGAAAAATCCTCAGATTGTTCACATACACAGAAATATTATCAGATACACACATTCTTCTCCAAACAGGACACAGTGCATCATATACACAGCAGATAAATTTACAGTGGAATCAACACAAATATGCTCAGAAAACAAACTGAATAAATAAATAAAATAAAATAAAAAAAACTGTAAACTGACAAAGAAAATTGCAGAAAAAACATAGGCAACAAAAATAATTAGTCAGCATGTTGGGGCAGAGGTGGGTGTGGCCTCGTCAACATCACAGACATTATCTTGTCTTTCCAGACATTGAGTGAAGAAGTGCGTTGAGTGTCGTATCATCCCTGAATCACACCCACATCACACGTCTCTTCCATCGTCTGCACTAAAGGAATGCACACATAGGGTTGTCGGTCATATTCCTTCTACCACCATGCTAAAAAGAACTCTTCTATAGGGTTCAGAAATGGTGAGTATGGTGGGAGGTCAGTAAACCCATGTTGGACTGGGGCTGCACCATGAAAGTTCACGTTGTTCCATAAAAGAACGTCCTGGTTTTTATCATGGTCTACATCAGGGGTCACCAACCTTTTTGAAACCAAGAGCTACTTCTTAGGTACTGATTAATATGAAGGGCTACCAGTTTGATACACACTTAAATAATAATTAGGGAGATTTTTCAAAAGAGCGGGGGGGGGGGGGGGGGGGGTAGTTTGCTTTTTAAAGAGAAAATGAA
>NC_041051.1:50000-117500 GCF_900634775.1 Gouania willdenowi | reverse complement strand
CGTCAACTGTGTTTGAAAAAGATTAACTTTTCTACATCTCAATCCACGTCTCACTGAGATGTTCTCTGAGGAAGATGAAACATTCCAAGTTTGTCTTTATTAAAGAACAGAGGATGTTTCCACTGTGGAGAAGTGGATGAAACTGAACTAGTGAACCAGAGGTTAAAGGTGTTTCTTTCCTTTCATTTGGGCTTTTATATCTATGTTTTTATATTTATTATTTCAACAGGCAGAGCACAGCTGCTAATAAACACAGAAACACTTCTTGTTAAATACCAATTCACAGAATCTGACTGTTTACTTTTTAGAGCCCCAGATAAATGCTTGGTTCATTCATTGGTTGGAGAAAGTATCTTTAAATGACATTTAAAGATACTTTCTCCAACCAATGAATGTTGTTATAAATACACAGTGGTTTAAGATTCTCATCACAGAACAAAAACAAGGCAGTGCAACAGTGTGTTCATATTTAAAATGAAGGACAACGTGTCAGTATCAGAGATCCTTTAAAGGGTTTCTATAGTGAAAATTGAGGTGTATTGACTGTTTCACATGTGATAGGAATTAAATCATCTAAATTAAACTTTGGCTGAAATACTATACTAGCCTCAGCATGGGAGACAGAAGGTTGTCTCTCTCTCTGTGAAGTGTAAATGTGGACCAAGGGGGGACACTTTCCCCTTCCTGGCCAAGCAAAGGAACAGTAGGATCAAAGAACAGGTTCGTTCCTGTTCTCACCTCTTTGTTACATTAAACAATCAATCAATGTTTACTTGCTAAGTTTTCAAACTCTGGGCTCCGACCTCCTGCGGAGCCCAGGGGATTTTATCACCCCCAAAGGTGACTCAGGATGTTGGAAGAATACCAGCTGTTTGTTTCCCCCTCAAAATGAGATCAAAGAATATGTATTTGTTTGAAAAGTCACTAAAGAAGGATTATTGGAATGGTTCTTGCCGAAATCTAGATTGCAAATATAGTTTGTTCATTGCCACTCTTCAGATAATTCAAGAACCAACAGAATGTTCTCATTCATATCACCCATTGTCAACTACAAGTGTTATTCATTCTATGCAATATACCTCTTCACTTCAAGCTGAGTATAAGATGTCAACAGATGGCTTTATTTGTGACCCCCTGCCCGTTATCTCTGTAACTCCACTGTTGGATGTTGATTAACGTGTGAACCCTGAAAGTTTCTTGTTCCCAGGTTGGTTCTTCCTCCATTTGTTGAGGTGTGAAAGTTTGTGGCTTTCTTTCTTTGTTCTAAGGCTAAAGCCTTAGACTCCTCCCATTGGTCTCAAGTCATATAGGCCTTTTTTGGCTAAGATTCTTCAGAGTAAATCTGACCTCGGCTGCTCTCACAGGGCCTCTGTCTCAGCCCTGTTCTTCTGATTCTGCTTGTGTTAATAAACTTTGTGTTATTATGCAAGCTAGTTTCTACGATCCCTTTTTTCTACACTACATCTTTTTCATCGTTCACATCTCCACCTGGGGAAACCACGACAAACTGTATAGAGCATAAAATGTGTTTAATTTGTTACCAATAAAGTAAACATGTGCATCTTTTTATTAAAAAACACACACATTAAAAGGACTTTTTAGAACGATTTTATACTTTGGGACATAAATTATGGAGAGTCTCCAATTTGGTCAGGATATGACGCACGTTGGTTGATTCCTGTTAGCTGTTGGCACTCACGTTGTATTTTAACGCATTTCTCCAAAACAGTGTTTTGTTGGTCTACAGTTTCTGAACAATGGTGGAGTGTAAAGCTAATGGTTGCCATGACAATCAGAGAAAAAGCCAACAGAAACATTTGTTTAGCGTCTGTGAGCCAAATAACGACACTAAGTCAGAGTTATCCAGACGTTGGCTCCATGATATCGGTAGGGTTAGGGTTAACCCTATCCCTAAAGGACTAAGCTAATGGGCTAGGCTAATGAACAGAATGCAGCTTGTAAACGTACTTGCTCAGAGCACTACTACGTTTCTGTTTACAGGGGATACTATGGGGGTGTCATGGCACTAACCACACCCCCACCACTTTGTTTCCTCTTATTTCCTTGTGGCTAAATGATGAACTCTGTCTGGAGAACTTACCTGATGGTTCAGATGCTGATCCTCATCTAATCAATGAACACGTCCTTTCACACTGCTTTCATCATAGTTTCTAACCATATTTGTGCACTTCCAACACCTAATTACTCAGCCATGGCTCGTTTCTGCTGCTAACAACAGCTCTGTTAGCCCATTAGGCTAATTGTGATACTGAGTGGGTGTAGACTGCATCTGCAATAGGTAAACAGCTTGGTGTGAAGAAATCAACTGTGGGAGCAATTATTAGAAAATGGAAGACATACAAGACACTGATAATCTCCCTCCATCTGGGGCTTCACGCAAGATCTCACCAGGGACGCAAATCCTGCAGTACCAGACGTGTCCCCCTGCTTAAGACACAACATGTCCAGGCTAGGGATGTAACGATTAATCGTAAGGCAGTTAAAAATCGATTCATAAGTATCACGGTTGATATCAATTTTCTGAAAATTGAATCACAGTACTTTTTTTAACCAGCAGAGGGCGCTATCCGGAAGTGTTGGCGGCGGGTGGAGTCTGCTAATACTTTCTTTCTGGCTGCCTTCTACTCTTAAATATGTTAATAAATGATTCATTGCCCCTTTAGCACCAAAAGAATATCTGTAATATTACTTGAATATCTGTAAAAGTCACATTTTTCTATTAGCTCTGTCTGCTAGCATAGCTTATCTTCTTCACTGCTAGAATATCTGCATGCCAACCGACCACTGTGTTACCACCGCCCTCTGCTGGTCCAAACAAATATGACGTAAATCAGTGCAATGACGTTTTTTTTTTTTTAAAGTCCAATTGTTAAGGCACTAAATACATTTTCAGTTGCACTTTTAAAAGAAAAGAACTATTATACAGTTTTGCATTGTTTATTATAGAACCAGAATTTAAATTAATAGGCTTCATTTTCATTTGTGTTATAACTTTATTTCTTTCATTCAAGATTTATTTTTAGTTAAATTACATTGTTTTGAATAGTTTATCAAGGGATTCTTTTGACAATGAAATATAAAAGGAAAATAATACAGTATTTGTCTACATTCCCATTTTGTAAATGAAAAAAATCGTGAGAGAATCGTATCGTGAACCCAGTATCGTGAATCGAATCGTATCGGGAGTTGAGTGAATCGTTACATCCCTAGTCCAGGCCCATCTGAAGTTTGCTAGAGAGCATTTGGATGATCCAGAAGAGGATTGAACGAATGTCACATGGTCAGATGAAACCAAAATAGAACTTTTTGGTAAAAACTCAACGAAGGAGTGGCTTTGTAAGAAGCATTTCAAGGTCCTGGAGTGGTCTAGCCAGTGTCCAGATCTCAACCCTGTAGAAAATGTTTGGAGGGAGTTGAAAGTCCGTGTTGCCTAGCGACAGCCCCAAAACATCACTGCTCTAGAGGAGATCTGTATGGAGGAATGGACCACAATACCAGCAACAGTGTGTGAAAACCTTGTGAAGACTTATGCTGCGTTTACACCAAACACGGTTTCTGCGGCACAAGCGAACAGATTACATGCAAAGTCAATGGTTTAGACGCGCTGGGAGGCAAATTATTCGCGCGTGGAAAGCGAAGGCTGCTGCAAGCGCGCTCCCGTTTTTCGTGATATTCACCGTTCGCTTGAGTTGAAAATACTGAACTCCAGCGGCTGTTTTGCGTGACGCGCAGGCGTGAAAGCCAATCAGAGTCCTTGTTGGCAATGACGTCAGGCAGGCAACACGGAAACCAGTATTTTCACCCGTTCAACCATTGAGGAGAAGCTAATGGTAGCGGTGTGTGACCACAGGGAGCTGTATGACACGGCCTGTTATTTTAACCAGGACCAGGAAGGATTTGGTGTGGAGGAGAATCATCGAGGAGGTGGAGCAGCAGGTAAATGTTCTCTCTGTAGTTTTCATCTTTGAAAGTCGGCAGTGAGTGAGGATAGCATTAGCTAATGATAGCATTAGCCGCTAACACCAGCTATTTTCACTTATGGGTTATGAGAGGAAAAAAAACTCAGGAGAAGCGTAGTGGGTCAGCTGCAGGAACATCTAAACTGTGGAAATACCCTGTGGTCATGTCCTTCATAGACCACAGAGTATGGTCAACCATCAGAGACTGGAGGTTTGTTTATCAGTGCAGACATATAGAAATATATACCAGGTATATGTGAAGACCTCTCGTCCATAGCTGTTAGCTCTGGTCCTGAAGGAGTCACCTGTGGTCAGATACCTGCACAGTGAACAACATAGAAAAGCTCAGATCATTGATAATCAGATATATATAATGTGGGTGTGTCTACGTGTGCATAAAAGGTGGAGAGATTAGAGAGAGAACAGGCCTTATCTCCCAGAATGTGTTACCATGACAATAATTAACAGTAGTAAATAATAATGATTTATTAATAAGAGTTAAAAACAATAAATATTAATGAAACAAGCCTCATCTTCCAGAATAGGTCTCCAGAGGACAAAAAATAACAATAGTAAATAATTTATTATAATGATTAACTTTTATTTTAATTGTAATATATTTATGATAAAAACAATAATAAAGCAGGCCTTTTCTCCCAGAATAGGTATCTCCAGAAAACAATCATTTTAATAATTCTGCTTTTAAATTCCCTTGGGATTAATATAGTATCTATCTTTATTGTGTATTTAAGAGATGTGTCTGATGAATCATAACATCTTCGGTTGCTTATGAAACTTACCGGAGACAGACAGACAGTTGTTCGGCTGCAGAGACGGAGCTCCGGTAGTTGGTATCCTGCAGGGACATCCGTGGGCCAATCAGACCCAGCAGGTCGTCGAATCGGGCGCTGGTCATCCACAGGTACCGCTGGAAACAGTCATCATCCAGGTGTAGCTTCTGAAGCAGGTAGTGAAGCTCACCTAGTTGGATGTGGCGCTGGTTAAACTGGTGAAGCCAGGAAAGCCAACGTTTCTTCCTCTTCTGAGGTTAGGAGCAGTGAATTAACGGAGGTCCTCCATAGTTGATGGTGGAAACAAACAGAGCCTGGTTGTCGCCGTTTGGGAGTCTGGTGGGCGGAGCTTCGCTTCAGACGCGAGTATGAGGCAAATAGGGAAACATTTTATGATCCCGCGAATCCTGCGGAAGGTTTCGCGCGACAGACGCGAACAGTCCCACAGAAACCGCGTTTGGTGTGAATGCAGCATTACAGAAAACCTTTGACCTCTGTCATTGTCAACAAAGGCTACATTACAAAGTATTGAGATTAACTTTTGTTATTGACCAAATAAATATTTTTCACCATAATTTACCAATTAATTCATTAAAAATCCTACAATGTGATTTTCTGGATTGTTTTCTCATGTTGTCTCTCATAGTTGAGGTTTATTTATGATGAAAATTACAGGACTCTCATCTTTTTAAGTGGGAGAACTTGTACAATTGGTGGCTGAATAAATACTTTTTTACCTCACTGTACCTCCCACAATGCACCAGTTATTTAAAGCTACAGGCCGTGACCATCAACCAACATGAGTCATATCTTGTTTATCCATAGTTTATGACAAAATATATAAAATCATTCTAAAAAGTCATTTTAATGTGTTTTTTATTAAAAGGTCAGTATTATGCTATTTTTCACCCATTGTTCTAAGAACCCAACAACATAGTATTTGAGGTTAATTTTCCCAAACTCACCTGTTTTCTGGAGTTTTAGCCTCTGAAAAGTGACGTTCTGAGCTAATCTAAAAACGGGCTGTTCTGTGGCCTACTTATACATGTCTGTCGACGCCTACTTTACATAACAGTTGATCACTCGCAGTTTTCTTTTGCTATTCACCTTCTAGTCAATGTTTTCAGCCAAAAAAACTGCACTTTACAGTGAAACACATGGATATTTAATCGACTATTGTGAGTCAGAAAAACATTGTTTCATGGACTGTGTGCGCCGTGCACAGCAGCAAAAGCAGCTGAGTCAGCTCCTTCCAACACTTATCGGATCTGCTACGTAGCGTTCTTATCATCATCTCCTTTACTGATTACAGGAATAGTCCATTCCAGATGATAGTCTACTGTTTGGTCCAACTGCCGCGTCACATTTCCCACAGTGTTTGGGCTGTTTTATTGGAATGGGCGGATTCTAAGATGTCAATCTGATCTGGCAGCACTGATTTAACTTGTGATGTCAAAAACTAAGAACATTTGAAATGGAGCAGTTTTGTCTGTGTTAGACTTACACAGACCACAAACAAATGACTGGGTGGGTTTATTTCATATTTCACTCAAGTTACTTCATTTGTCTTCAAAAACACTGCAATAGTGGATTTTTCATAATATGTTTAAACGTTTAAAAAGGTGCACATATTTTGATTATTGGTAATACATGAAACACATTTTATGTTCTATGTTCACTACAGGTACACTTTAAATCTGCAGTACTAACTACTAACAACACATCTAATGCATTTTCAGACCATCAAAGCCTGGCCTGAAAATGCTCTCAACCAGCTGCAGGACTGCTTTGCCTGCACGGAGTGGAGTATTTTTGAAGATCAGGACTTGGACACACACACCGAGTCTGTCCTCTTCTACATCAGGTGCTGTGTAGAGAACGTCACCGAGGACAGACGCATCCGGGTCTTTCCAAACAGGAAGCCCTGGATGACGAGGGAAGTCCAGACCCTGATCAGAGCCCGTAACTCGGCCTTCAGGACGAGGGACAGAGCCCTCTACAGCACCGCCAGAGCAGACCTGAGGAGGAGCATCAAACAGGCCAAGGTCTCCTACAAGAATAAAATAGAGGGATACCTGACAGACAACAACCCGCCCCAGATGTGGAGGGGCATCCAGGCCCTAACCAACTATAAAGGAAACCCCCCTCCCACATCCTCCAGCCGCAGCAGCACACTGACAGAGGAGCTGAACAGCTTCTTTGCCCGGTTCGAGACCACCACCACACACCTGCAGTCACTGCCCCCTCCTGGTTCCAGCACCCCACCTCTCTCTCTCCAGGAGCATGAGGTGAGGAAAAAACTTAAGAGCAGTGAACCCCAGAAAAGCTGCTGGTCCTGACGGCATCCCAGGGGCTGTGATTAAAGCATGTGCAGACCAACTGACAGGGATCCTCACCACACTCTTCAACCTCTCCCTGACACATGCCACCGTCCCCACATGTCTGAAGGCCTCCACCATCGTCCCCATCCCCAAAAAACCTGCCATAGACAGCCTAAACGATTACAGACCGATCGCTCTGACGTCTGTAATCATGAAGTGCATGGAGCGGTCAGTTTCTCAGCACATCAGAGACTGCCTCCCTCCCACCTTCGACCCACACCAGTTTGCCTACAGGGCAAACCGATCCACAGAGGACGCCATCGCCATCACACTTCACACAGCGCTGAGTCATCTGGAGAACAAGAAGAGCTATGTGAGGATGCTTTTCGTGGACTACAGCTCAGCGTTCAACACAATCATTCCGGACATCCTAATCACCAAACTGTTGAAATTACAGATACCTCTCCCCACCTGCAACTGGATTAAAAACTTTCTGACGAGCCGCCCACAGTCTGTCAGACTCGGCCCCCACCACTCCTCCACCATCACACTCAGCACTGGTTCTTGAGCCCTCTACTGTACGCCCTGTACACCTATGACTGCTCTTCAACTCACCCAACCAACCGCATTATTAAATATGCGGACGACACCACTGTGGTGGGACTCATCCGAGGCGAGGATGAGACAGCGTACAGGGCCGAGGTAGAGGAACCATCACACTGGTGCTCTGCAAACAACCTGACCCTGAATATCCAGAAAACAAAAGAACTGATCATGGACTTCAGGAAGATCAGACAGGACCACACCCCCCTCCTCATAAATGGAGAACAGCTGTCATCGTTACCATGGATACCATATTTCAACTTGTAAATGCATCATGTAAACATAAACTAGGTGAGAAATTATATCATGCTAAGAAAAGTGCTACAAAATAGAAGAAAAGCCACAATTACACTAATATAATGCACCAGAAGCCACCATATACTGTAGCATCATTTTTGCTAATATTCTGGAGCTTACGACTTTTTTTCTTGAACATCTCTGCACGTGAAGATCAATATTAGGTGATAAAATGACTAAAAAACAACTGGATACATTTCTTAAGTGGTGATTCAGCGTTTATCTCATTACTATTTACTTCATGCATCACAAAGTAAATATACCAGAGTCAATGGAGCCTCTTTGTGCATTTAAATAACTACTTAGCATGATTAATTAATCCAGACTAAATCTAGACTGAATCCAGTTGGGGTTCCTATCCTAAAGCGTTGTGTTTGTGTTTGTGTGTTCTAGAATGATCCCTATGACCAACCGGGCCTTGAGGTGACCAACCTGGTCCCGGGGATGCAGTATGACCTGTGTGTGTTAGCTACCTGGGAGGATAGCGCTACTACGCTAACTGCTACTAACATCGTAGGGTGTGTCCAGTTCATCACCAGAGAGGACTACCCCCAGTGCCAGTCCCTGCACAGCGGCTTCCTGGGTGGAACCATGATCCTGGTGGTGGGGGGCATCATTGTGGCTACTTGTATTTATCATCATCCTCATGGTGTGCTACAAGGTAACCAGTGGGATCCAGAGTAATAAAGTTCCCTCAGTGAGTAACACGTACTCACAGACCAACGGAGGACTGAACAGGTTCAATGGTGCACTGCCACAGGTCAAGTCTACCGTGGTGGTGATGCGTGAAGAAGTGGTGGAGTTTAAGTGTGGTTCCCTCCAGAGCAGCCTATCATCATCCTCCTCCTCTCACTCATTGGATAACCAACATGTGGGAGGAGCCGTGGATCACTACAGTCTGCAGGGCAGTGAATGCAGCACGCTACCCAACAGGAAGTTCAGGAGACCAGGATCTAAAGCTCAGCCCAACCTGGAGCACCTACTGGGGGCCTTTACATCGCTGGAACTACGAGGTGCTGCTAGGGACCTCCACGAGCCCCTGTCCCCCCCTAGTGGCACCACCACAGTGGCCGTGGCCCCCCTGTCTGATAAAGAACCGCTGCTGGGGCGGGCGGAGTCTACCACCATGTTGGGTCGGCTCTTTGGGCTGCCCCAGGATTTTAAACCCAAGAGGAGCCACTCCTTTGACGTAGGTCACGTAGGGGCCACTCAGTGTCGTAACACCGGCCCCCGACGGATCAGCAACATCTGGACTAAGAGGAGCATGGTGATGGAGAGCACGGTTTAAAGGAGAGCAAGGTGTGATGGAAAACAAGGTTTGATGAGAGCAATCAACTTGTTGCAGATGATAATGTTTCAAAGTCAGATCTTTGGGGAACTTCTTGTGAATACTTTGAAGCTTTAATGGATTCTGGGTCGTGATCTTCACTCCGTCAACTGTGTTTGAAAAAGATTAACTTTTCTACATCTCAATCCACGTCTCACTGAGATGTTCTCTGAGGAAGATGAAACATTCCAAGTTTGTCTTTATTAAAGAACAGAGGATGTTTCCACTGTGGAGAAGTGGATGAAACTGAACTAGTGAACCAGAGGTTAAAGGTGTTTCTTTCCTTTCATTTGGGCTTTTATATCTATGTTTTTATATTTATTATTTCAACAGGCAGAGCACAGCTGCTAATAAACACAGAAACACTTCTTGTTAAATACCAATTCACAGAATCTGACTGTTTACTTTTTAGAGCCCCAGATAAATGCTTGGTTCATTCATTGGTTGGAGAAAGTATCTTTAAATGACATTTAAAGATACTTTCTCCAACCAATGAATGTTGTTATAAATACACAGTGGTTTAAGATTCTCATCACAGAACAAAAACAAGGCAGTGCAACAGTGTGTTCATATTTAAAATGAAGGACAACGTGTCAGTATCAGAGATCCTTTAAAGGGTTTCTATAGTGAAAATTGAGGTGTATTGACTGTTTCACATGTGATAGGAATTAAATCATCTAAATTAAACTTTGGCTGAAATACTATACTAGCCTCAGCATGGGAGACAGAAGGTTGTCTCTCTCTCTGTGAAGTGTAAATGTGGACCAAGGGGGGACACTTTCCCCTTCCTGGCCAAGCAAAGGAACAGTAGGATCAAAGAACAGGTTCGTTCCTGTTCTCACCTCTTTGTTACATTAAACAATCAATCAATGTTTACTTGCTAAGTTTTCAAACTCTGGGCTCCGACCTCCTGCGGAGCCCAGGGGATTTTATCACCCCCAAAGGTGACTCAGGATGTTGGAAGAATACCAGCTGTTTGTTTCCCCCTCAAAATGAGATCAAAGAATATGTATTTGTTTGAAAAGTCACTAAAGAAGGATTATTGGAATGGTTCTTGCAGAAATCTAGATTGCAAATATAGTTTGTTCATTGCCACTCTTCAGATAATTCAAGAACCAACAGAATGTTCTCATTCATATCACCCATTGTCAACTACAAGTGTTATTCATTCTATGCAATATACCTCTTCACTTCAAGCTGAGTATAAGATGTCAACAGATGGCTTTATTTGTGACCCCCTGCCCGTTATCTCTGTAACTCCACTGTTGGATGTTGATTAACTTGTGAACCCTGAAAGTTTCTTGTTCCCAGGTTGGTTCTTCCTCCATTTGTTGAGGTGTGAAAGTTTGTGGCTTTCTTTCTTTGTTCTAAGGCTAAAGCCTTAGACTCCTCCCATTGGTCTCAAGTCATATAGGCCTTTTTTGGCTAAGATTCTTCAGAGTAAATCTGACCTCGGCTGCTCTCACAGGGCCTCTGTCTCAGCCCTGTTCTTCTGATTCTGCTTGTGTTAATAAACTTTGTGTTATTATGCAAGCTAGTTTCTACGATCCCTTTTTTCTACACTACATCTTTTTCATCGTTCACATCTCCACCTGGGGAAACCACGACAAACTGTATAGAGCATAAAATGTGTTTAATTTGTTACCAATAAAGTAAACATGTGCATCTTTTATTAAAAAACACACACATTAAAAGGACTTTTTAGAACGATTTTATACTTTGGGACATAAATTATGGAGAGTCTCCAATTTGGTCAGGATATGACGCACGTTGGTTGATTCCTGTTAGCTGTTGGCACTCACGTTGTATTTTAACGCATTTCTCCAAAACAGTGTTTTGTTGGTCTACAGTTTCTGAACAATGGTGGAGTGTAAAGCTAATGGTTGCCATGACAATCAGAGAAAAAGCCAACAGAAACATTTGTTTAGCGTCTGTGAGCCAAATAACGACACTAAGTCAGAGTTATCCAGACGTTGGCTCCATGATATCGGTAGGGTTAGGGTTAACCCTATCCCTAAAGGACTAAGCTAATGGGCTAGGCTAATGAACAGAATGCAGCTTGTAAACGTACTTGCTCAGAGCACTACTACGTTTCTGTTTACAGGGGATACTATGGGGGTGTCATGGCACTAACCACACCCCCACCACTTTGTTTCCTCTTATTTCCTTGTGGCTAAATGATGAACTCTGTCTGGAGAACTTACCTGATGGTTCAGATGCTGATCCTCATCTAATCAATGAACACGTCCTTTCACACTGCTTTCATCATAGTTTCTAACCATATTTGTGCACTTCCAACACCTAATTACTCAGCCATGGCTCGTTTCTGCTGCTAACAACAGCTCTGTTAGCCCATTAGGCTAATTGTGATACTGAGTGGGTGTAGACTGCATCTGCAATAGGTAAACAGCTTGGTGTGAAGAAATCAACTGTGGGAGCAATTATTAGAAAATGGAAGACATACAAGACACTGATAATCTCCCTCCATCTGGGGCTTCACGCAAGATCTCACCAGGGACGCAAATCCTGCAGTACCAGACGTGTCCCCCTGCTTAAGACACAACATGTCCAGGCTAGGGATGTAACGATTAATCGTAAGGCAGTTAAAAATCGATTCATAAGTATCACGGTTGATATCAATTTTCTGAAAATTGAATCACAGTACTTTTTTTAACCAGCAGAGGGCGCTATCCGGAAGTGTTGGCGGCGGGTGGAGTCTGCTAATACTTTCTTTCTGGCTGCCTTCTACTCTTAAATATGTTAATAAATGATTCATTGCCCCTTTAGCACCAAAAGAATATCTGTAATATTACTTGAATATCTGTAAAAGTCACATTTTTCTATTAGCTCTGTCTGCTAGCATAGCTTATCTTCTTCACTGCTAGAATATCTGCATGCCAACCGACCACTGTGTTACCACCGCCCTCTGCTGGTCCAAACAAATATGACGTAAATCAGTGCAATGACGTTTTTTTTTTTTTTAAAGTCCAATTGTTAAGGCACTAAATACATTTTCAGTTGCACTTTTAAAAGAAAAAGAACTATTATACAGTTTTGCATTGTTTATTATAGAACCAGAATTTAAATTAATAGGCTTCATTTTCATTTGTGTTATAACTTTATTTCTTTCATTCAAGATTTATTTTTAGTTAAATTACATTGTTTTGAATAGTTTATCAAGGGATTCTTTTGACAATGAAATATAAAAGGAAAATAATACAGTATTTGTCTACATTCCCATTTTGTAAATGAAAAAATCGTGAGAGAATCGTATCGTGAACCCAGTATCGTGAATCGAATCGTATCGGGAGTTGAGTGAATCGTTACATCCCTAGTCCAGGCCCATCTGAAGTTTGCTAGAGAGCATTTGGATGATCCAGAAGAGGATTGAACGAATGTCACATGGTCAGATGAAACCAAAATAGAACTTTTTGGTAAAAACTCAACGAAGGAGTGGCTTTGTAAGAAGCATTTCAAGGTCCTGGAGTGGTCTAGCCAGTGTCCAGATCTCAACCCTGTAGAAAATGTTTGGAGGGAGTTGAAAGTCCGTGTTGCCTAGCGACAGCCCCAAAACATCACTGCTCTAGAGGAGATCTGTATGGAGGAATGGACCACAATACCAGCAACAGTGTGTGAAAACCTTGTGAAGACTTATGCTGCGTTTACACCAAACACGGTTTCTGCGGCACAAGCGAACAGATTACATGCAAAGTCAATGGTTTAGACGCGCTGGGAGGCAAATTATTCGCGCGTGGAAAGCGAATGCTGCTGCAAGCGCGCTCCCGATTTTCGTGATATTCACCGTTCGCTTGAGTTGAAAATATTGAACTCCAGCGGCTGGTTCGTGTGACGCGCAGGCGTGAAAGCCAATCAGAGTCCTTGTTGGCAATGACGTCAGGCAGGCAACACGGAAACCAGTATTTTCACCCGTTCAACCATTGAGGAGAAGCTAATGGTAGCGGTGTGTGACCACAGGGAGCTGTATGACACGGCCTGTTATTTTAACCAGGACAAGGAAGGATTTGGTGTGGAGGAGAATCATCGAGGAGGTGGAGCAGCAGGTAAATGTTCTCTCTGTAGTTTTCATCTTTGAAAGTCGGCAGTGAGTGAGGATAGCATTAGCTAATGATAGCATTAGCCGCTAACACCAGCTATTTTCACTTATGGGTTATGAGAGGAAAAAAAACTCAGGAGAAGCGTAGTGGGTCAGCTGCAGGAACATCTAAACTGTGGAAATACCCTGTGGTCATGTCCTTCATAGACCACAGAGTATGGTCAACCATCAGAGACTGGAGGTTTGTTTATCAGTGCAGACATATAGAAATATATACCAGGTATATGTGAAGACCTCTCGTCCATAGCTGTTAGCTCTGGTCCTGAAGGAGTCACCTGTGGCCAGATACCTGCACAGTGAACAACATAGAAAAGCTCAGATCATTGATAATCAGATATATATAATGTGGGTGTGTCTACGTGTGCATAAAAGGTGGAGAGATTAGAGAGAGAACAGGCCTTATCTCCCAGAATGTGTTACTATGACAATAATTAACAGTAGTAAATAAATAATGATTTATTAATAAGAGTTAAAAACAATAAATATTAATGAAACAAGCCTCATCTTCCAGAATAGGTCTCCAGAGGACAAAAAATAACAATAGTAAATAATTTATTATAATGATTAACTTTTATTTTAATTGTAATATATTTATGATAAAAACAATAATAAAGCAGGCCTTTTCTCCCAGAATAGGTATCTCCAGAAAACAATCATTTTAATAATTCTGCTTTTAAATTCCCTTGGGATTAATATAGTATTTATCTTTATTGTGTATTTAAGAGATGTGTCTGATGAATCATAACATCTTCGGTTGCTTATGAAACTTACCGGAGACAGACAGACAGTTGTTCGGCTGCAGAGACGGAGCTCCGGTAGTTGGTATCCTGCAGGGACATCCGTGGGCCAATCCGACCCAGCAGGTCGTCGAATCGGGCGCTGGTCATCCACAGGTACCGCTGGAAACAGTCATCATCCAGGTGTAGCTTCTGAAGCAGGTAGTGAAGCTCACCTAGTTGGATGTGGCGCTGGTTAAACTGGTGAAGCCAGGAAAGCCAACGTTTCTTCCTCTTCTGAGGTTAGGAGCAGTGAATTAACGGAGGTCCTCCATAGTTGATGGTGGAAACAAACAGAGCCTGGTTGTCGCCGTTTGGGAGTCTGGTGGGCGGAGCTTCGCTTCAGACGCGAGTATGAGGCAAATAGGGAAACATTTTATGATCCCGCGAATCCTGCGGAAGGTTTCGCGCGACAGACGCGAACAGTCCCACAGAAACCGCGTTTGGTGTGAATGCAGCATTACAGAAAACCTTTGACCTCTGTCATTGTCAACAAAGGCTACATTACAAAGTATTGAGATTAACTTTTGTTATTGACCAAATAAATATTTTTCACCATAATTTACCAATTAATTCATTAAAAATCCTACAATGTGATTTTCTGGATTGTTTTCTCATGTTGTCTCTCATAGTTGAGGTTTATTTATGATGAAAATTACAGGACTCTCATCTTTTTAAGTGGGAGAACTTGTACAATTGGTGGCTGAATAAATACTTTTTTACCTCACTGTACCTCCCACAATGCACCAGTTATTTAAAGCTACAGGCCGTGACCATCAACCAACATGAGTCATATCTTGTTTATCCATAGTTTATGACAAAATATATAAAATCATTCTAAAAAGTCATTTTAATGTGTTTTTTATTAAAAGGTCCAGTATTATGCTATTTTTCACCCATTGTTCTAAGAACCCAACAACATAGTATTTGAGGTTAATTTTCCCAAACTCACCTGTTTTCTGGAGTTTTAGCCTCTGAAAAGTGACGTTCTGAGCTAATCTAAAAACGGGCTGTTCTGTGGCCTACTTATACATGTCTGTCGACGCCTACTTTACATAACAGTTGATCACTCGCAGTTTTCTTTTGCTATTCACCTTCTAGTCAATGTTTTCAGCCAAAAAAACTGCACTTTACAGTGAAACACATGGATATTTAATCGACTATTGTGAGTCAGAAAAACATTGTTTCATGGACTGTGTGCGCCGTGCACAGCAGCAAAAGCAGCTGAGTCAGCTCCTTCCAACACTTATCGGATCTGCTACGTAGCGTTCTTATCATCATCTCCTTTACTGATTACAGGAATAGTCCATTCCAGATGATAGTCTACTGTTTGGTCCAACTGCCGCGTCACATTTCCCACAGTGTTTGGGCTGTTTTATTGGAATGGGCGGATTCTAAGATGTCAATCTGATCTGGCAGCACTGATTTAACTTGTGATGTCAAAAACTAAGAACATTTGAAATGGAGCAGTTTTGTCTGTGTTAGACTTACACAGACCACAAACAAATGACTGGGTGGGTTTATTTCATATTTCACTCAAGTTACTTCATTTGTCTTCAAAAACACTGCAATAGTGGATTTTTCATAATATGTTTAAACGTTTAAAAAGGTGCACATATTTTGATTATTGGTAATACATGAAACACATTTTATGTTCTATGTTCACTACAGGTACACTTTAAATCTGCAGTACTAACTACTAACAACACATCTAATGCATTTTCAGACCATCAAAGCCTGGCCTGAAAATGCTCTCAACCAGCTGCAGGACTGCTTTGCCTGCACGGAGTGGAGTATTTTTGAAGATCAGGACTTGGACACACACACCGAGTCTGTCCTCTTCTACATCAGGTGCTGTGTAGAGAACGTCACCGAGGACAGACGCATCCGGGTCTTTCCAAACAGGAAGCCCTGGATGACGAGGGAAGTCCAGACCCTGATCAGAGCCCGTAACTCGGCCTTCAGGACGAGGGACAGAGCCCTCTACAGCACCGCCAGAGCAGACCTGAGGAGGAGCATCAAACAGGCCAAGGTCTCCTACAAGAATAAAATAGAGGGATACCTGACAGACAACAACCCGCCCCAGATGTGGAGGGGCATCCAGGCCCTAACCAACTATAAAGGAAACCCCCCTCCCACATCCTCCAGCCGCAGCAGCACACTGACAGAGGAGCTGAACAGCTTCTTTGCCCGGTTCGAGACCACCACCACACACCTGCAGTCACTGCCCCCTCCTGGTTCCAGCACCCCACCTCTCTCTCTCCAGGAGCATGAGGTGAGGAAAAACTTAAGAGCAGTGAACCCCAGAAAAGCTGCTGGTCCTGACGGCATCCCAGGGGCTGTGATTAAAGCATGTGCAGACCAACTGACAGGGATCCTCACCACACTCTTCAACCTCTCCCTGACACATGCCACCGTCCCCACATGTCTGAAGGCCTCCACCATCGTCCCCATCCCCAAAAAACCTGCCATAGACAGCCTAAACGATTACAGACCGATCGCTCTGACGTCTGTAATCATGAAGTGCATGGAGCGGTCAGTTTCTCAGCACATCAGAGACTGCCTCCCTCCCACCTTCGACCCACACCAGTTTGCCTACAGGGCAAACCGATCCACAGAGGACGCCATCGCCATCACACTTCACACAGCGCTGAGTCATCTGGAGAACAAGAAGAGCTATGTGAGGATGCTTTTCGTGGACTACAGCTCAGCGTTCAACACAATCATTCCGGACATCCTAATCACCAAACTGTTGAAATTACAGATACCTCTCCCCACCTGCAACTGGATTAAAAACTTTCTGACGAGCCGCCCACAGTCTGTCAGACTCGGCCCCCACCACTCCTCCACCATCACACTCAGCACTGGTTCTTGAGCCCTCTACTGTACGCCCTGTACACCTATGACTGCTCTTCAACTCACCCAACCAACCGCATTATTAAATATGCGGACGACACCACTGTGGTGGGACTCATCCGAGGCGAGGATGAGACAGCGTACAGGGCCGAGGTAGAGGAACCATCACACTGGTGCTCTGCAAACAACCTGACCCTGAATATCCAGAAAACAAAAGAACTGATCATGGACTTCAGGAAGATCAGACAGGACCACACCCCCCTCCTCATAAATGGAGAACAGCTGGAGACTGTCACCACCTTCAGGTTTCTGGGCACCCACATCTCTGCTGACCACTCCTGGACTGAGAACATCAGGGCCCTAGTCAAGAAGGCTCAGCAGCGGCTACACTTCCTGCGTGTCCTCAGGAAGAACCATCTGGACACGAAGCTGCTGTTGGCCTTTTATCACTCCTCTGTGGAGAGCGTGCTGACATACTGTCTGGGTGTGTGGTACGCAGGCTCAACAGTCAAGGACAGGAAGGCGGTGCAGAGGGTCATAAACACTGCCCAAAAAATCATCGGCTGCCCTCTGCCCAGCCTAGAAAACATCGCCACATCCTGCTGCCTCAGGAGAACCAAGGCCATCACAGGAGACCCCTCACACCCTGCTCACCCCCTGTTCGACCTGCTGCCCTCTGGAAGACGCTACAGGTCAACAAAATCCCACACATGCAGACTGACAAACAGCTTCTTCCCCTGGGCCATACGGACTGCAAACACCCATGGATACACACACACACACTCTTTCAGGAACAATCTCCCATAAACCCCCCCCCCCCCCCCCCCCCCCCCCCCCACACACACACACACACACGCTTTAGCACTAAACACTACAGCACTTTAAACTGTAACTTATTCTGTAAAGTACTCACCGATGTCTCGTTTTAAAATTTTTATGCCGTACGTTCGTTTTTTTTATCATCTTTGTACATATTCAATGCCTTGTTGTTGTTTTTTTTCGCTCCTGTCTTTTAATTCTATGCTCTGTGGTGTACTGTAGCTCTATGCGAGCATCTCTCAAATTTCACTGTACCACCAAGTACCGTGACAATAAAAGACTATTCTATTCTATTCTATTCTATTTCTGTATTTCTCCATTTGTTTTTCTGTTGCTGTGGTTGATCTTCTTTCCTGCAGTGGGTGTACTGTTCTGTATATTAACATTTTTGATACAATATTTGGATGAGAATGTGGGGGGGCGGGGCTAGTGCTTTTCATTCAATGTGAAGCAATCAGTGAGAAAGTGCTTTACTTTGCTGTACGAACATGGTCATCGTTGATTGGATCAATTAACTGGGATTTTACAACATACTGCAAAAATAGTGATGGCCAAAGTATGACTCATCAAAAAAGGACTGATCAATATAAAATTAAGCTTTATGATAATCATCATTTACTTCCAGAACAGTTAGGGTTAAATAAATAAATTAGACCCGTTACACATTAAACAGAACGACTAAAGACTTTTTAAACACCTTCACTTATCAATTAAATAACTAATATTTAAATAAAAATACATCATTGCTTTGATAAAGTCAATCACTATCTTTCTGTAATTAAAAGAATAGAATATTCTATTAGGATTGAGACATGTTTGCAATCACATGACCAGTGTTTTTCAACCTTGGGTCATGACCCCATGTGGGATCACCTGGAGTATCTATTAATCCACCAAATTAAATACTGATTAAAAATTAATTTTATTTTTTAATCTTTGTTTGAACTAAAACACATTTTAAATAACTGTATTCTATGCTTTTACTTTCTCAAATATAAATTTAGTTTAAATAAAATGCAGTTTAAAGTAAATAAAGAGAATAAATAAGAAAAAAATAATAAAACAAATAAAATAGAGTAATCTGCGTTTCTCTACATTTGTAACACACTATAACAAACATGATTAAAGACTAATTCTAGGAATAAATAAATAAATAAATAAATATTTTATAGTGATATAAAATAGGGTCACGAGCCAAAAGAAGAGGAACCACTGCTTTAGACAAATACTAATTGTGTAACTTGTTCATTACAAATAAGAATAAAATAAACATTTTGAAAAGGTTAAAATTATATAAAATATAATTATTACTTGTATTGAACAGATAAAAGAGCATTATATACTGTATGTATATTGTTAAAAAGGAAATTGAACAGGAACTAAAACAGGAACTAAAACAGGAACTAAATCAGGAACTAAAAGGGGAACTGTAACAGGAACTCAAACAGGAAGTAGAACACGAACTCAAACAGGAAGTAGAACAGGAACTGAAAGAGGAACTAAAACAGGAACTAAAACAGGAAGTCCAACCTGTGGGAGACCCATGAGGAACCATATTTCAGTCCCTTTGGTTTGCCTCACTGCCTTTGTGTTATTATGTAACGCCCATGTAAACTGCTGACTCAGCATGAAATGTATAAGTCATGACTAAGGTTCTTGGACTAAAGAAAAAGGTGTTTCTGTGTGAAAACATTTTGCTACTAAAGAGAATAAAAGAATTGAATCATTCCTATGAAAACTCTTGTTTTTTCTTCATCCTGGAGCTGATTTCAGAATCAGAATCAGAAATGTTTTAATGGCCATGTACAGTTTTTAATACAGTACAAGGAATGGTGCACAAAACAAAGAAAAACAAAGAACAAAGAAACAACCCAGCAACAATAATAATAATAATGATAAAAATAAAGGATGAGGGATAAATAAAGGATAGATAGAGAATAAAGGATAAATAGGATAAATATATATATATATATTAAAAAAACTATCTCTTCCTCACCCACTGTGGGTGGTCTCTCTCTCTCTTTTCTCCTCCAAGCTCAGGTCCTCTACCAGAGGCCTGGGATCTTGAGGGTTCTTCAGTATCTTTACTGTTCCTAGAACTGCACTTTTCTGGACTGAGATGTCTGATGTATTTCCTGGGATCTGCTGGAGCCACTCCTCCAGTTTGGGGGTCACTGCCCCGAGTGCCCCAATGACCACGGGCACCACTGATGCCTTCACCCTCCAGGTTTTCTCCAACTCTTCTCTGAGCCCCTGGTATTTCTCTAGTTTCTCGTGTTTCTTTTTCCTGATGTTGAAGTCGCTCGGTGTTGCTATGACAACCACAACGGCTTTCCTCTGCTCTTTGTCCACCACCACAATGTCTGGTTGGTTCTCCATTACCATTCTGTCCATCTGTAGCTGGAAGTCCCACAGGATCTTAGCTCGGTCATTCTCTACCACCTTTGGAGGTGTTTCCCACTTTGACCTTGGGGTTTCCAGCCCATACTCTGCACAGAAGTTCCTGTACACTATACCAGTCACTTGGTTATGGAGCTCCATGTAAGCTTTCCCTGCCAGCATCTTACACCCTGCAGTTATGTGCTGGATTGTCTCATTGGCCTCTTTGCACAGTCTACACCTGGGGTCTAGTCTGGTGTGGTAGATCTGGGCCTCTATTGCTCTGGTGCTCAAGGCCTGCTCCTGTGCAGCCATGATGAGTGTCTCTGTGCTGTCCTTTAGTCCAGCTCTGTCTAGACATTGGTACCATTTCCTGATATCCACCACTTCAGTTATGTTTGGGTGGTACATCCCATGTAGGGGCTTGTCCTCCCATGATGGAAGCTCCAGCACCTCATCTTCTGTTCCCCATTGTCTGAGACATTCACTGAGCACGTCATCTGTTGGAGCCTTGTCCTTGATGTACTTATGGATCTTGGATGTTTCATCCTGGATAATGGCTCTCACACTCACTAGTCCTCGGCCTCCTTCCTTACGGCTAGCGTACAGTCTCAGGGTGCTGGATTTGGGGTGGAACCCTCCGTCCATGGTTAGGAGCTTTCGCGTCTTAACATCTGTGGTCTGTATCTCATCCTTTGCCCAGCTTATTATTCCTGCAGGGTATCTGATTACTGGCAGGGCGTAGCTGTTTATTGCCCAGGACTTGTTCTTCCCATTGAGCTGGCTTCTTAGGACCTGCCGTACTCGTTGGAGGTATTTGGCCGTAGCCGCTTTCCTAGTCACTACTTCGAGGTTGCCATTTGCTTGTGGGATTCCGAGGTACTTGTAACTGTCCTCAATGTCTGCTATTGTTCCTTCTGGGAGTGAGACCCCTTCTGTGTGGACTACCTTCCCTCTCTTAGTCACCTTCCGACCACACTTCTCTAGTCCGAATGACATCCCAATGTCTGCACTGTATATCCGGGTGGTATGGATCAGTGAGTTGATGTCTCGCTCATTCTTAGAGTACAGCATGATGTCATCCATGTAGAGGAGGTGACTGATGGTGGCCCCGTTCCTGAGTCGGTATCCATAGCCAGTCTTGTTGATTATTTGGCTGAGGGGGTTCAGACCTATGCAGAACAGCAGTGGGGACAGGGCGTCTCCTAGGAATATGCCACATTTGATGGAGACTTGTGCAAGTGGCTTGCCATTGGCTTCAAGGGTGGTTTTCCACAACCTCATCGAGTTTGCAATGAAGGCTCTTAGAGTCCTGTTGATGTTGTATAGCTCCAAGCATTCAATGATCCAAGTATGTGGCATTGAGTCGTAGGCCTTCTTGTAATCATTCCAGGCAGTGCTCAGGTTAGTATGTCAGGTTCTGCAGTCTCGAGCGACTGTTCTGTCAACCAGGAGCTGGTGTTTGGCACCTTTGGTATCTTTGCCGATTCCCTTCTGAGCTGTGCTCATGTATTGATCCATGTGCCCGCTTATCTTAGTCAGATTATATATATATATATATATATGAGTGGATGATACGATGATACGTGGATGATACGCTGCAGTCTGGCCTTGTCCTTGGCCGTAGCTGCAGCGTACCAGATGGTGATGGAGGAGCAGAGGATGGACTGGATGATGGAGCTGTAGAAGTTCACCATCATCTTTGTTGGCAGACTGAACTTCTTCAGCTGCTACAGGAAGTACATCCTCTGCTGAGCTTTTTTGATGATGGAGCTGATGTTCAGCTCCACTTGAGGTCCTGAGTGATGATGGTCCCCAGGAAGCAGAAGTACTCCACAGAGCTCACTGTAGAGTCTCCCAGGGTGAGGGGGGTGAGGGGGGCTGGGTTCTTCCTGAAGTCTGCTATCATCTCCACTGTCTTTAAAGCGTTGAGCTCCAGGTTGTTCTGGCTGCACCAGGACACCAGCCGGTCTGTCTCCACCTGTAGTCAGACTCGTCTCCATCAGAGATGAGTCTGATGATGGTCGTGTCGTCTGCAAACTTCAGGAGTTTGACCGACTGGTGAGAGGAGGTGCAGCTGTTGGTGTACAGGGAGAAGATCAGAGGAGAAAGAACACAGCCCTGAGGAGAACCAGTGCTGATGGTCCTGGAGCAGAGATGGTTTTTCCCAGCTTCACGTGCTGCTTCCTGTCAGACAGGAAGTCTGTGATCCACCTGCAGGTGGAGTCTGGCACGTTCAGCTGGGAAAGCTTGTCCTGAAGGAGAGCTGGGATTATAGTGTTGAAAGCAGAGCTGAAGTCCACAAACAGGATCCTGGCGTAGGAGCCTGGGGAGTCCAGGTGCTGGAGGATGAAGTGGAGAGCCAGGTTTACAGCATCGTCTACAGACCTGTTGGATCTATAGGCAAACTGCAGGGGGTCCAGGTGGGGGTCAGTGATGTCCTTGATGTGGGAGAGCATGAGGCGTTCAAAAGACTTCATGACCACAGATGTCAGAGCGACGGGTCTGTAGTCATTAAGTGATGTGATCCTCAGCTTTTTAGGGACAGGAACGATGGTGGAGACCTTAAAACAGGCTGGTACGGTGCATGTCTCCAGTGAGGAGTTAAAAATGTCTGTGAACACTGGAGACAGCTGATCAGCAGTGCTTTAAGGTGGAAGGAGAGACAGAGTCCGGTCCACAAACCTTACGGGGGTTTTGTCTCCTAAAAAGTCTATTTACATCTCTCTCTTTGATGGAGAAAGGTGTCTCTGTGGGAGGGGGGAGGAGGGGGAGAAGATAGGGGAGAGAACCTCTGTAAGCAGCTGTGGTGAGACTGTAGCTTTGATGTAGGGGGTGAAGGTGTTGGAGTGAGGCTGGTCAGAGGTGTGAGGGGGGAGGAGTCAGGTCTGTCCCATTTTCTGTAGAATCTACAATAGAAGTTATTCAGACTGTTGGCCAGGCAGAGGTCGTTAGCAGCAGCAGGGGCTCTGGGCTTGTAGTTGGTTATTTACCTGAGCCCCCTAAAGACAGAATCCGTTTCATTCGCAGAGAACTGATGTTGTAGCTTCTCTGAGTACAAACGTTTGTCTTTTCTCACCTCCTTTCCAAACGTGTACTTTGACTCTCTGTACCTGGCTCTGTCTCCACTCCTGAAAGCGTCCTCTTTGTCTGTCCTCAACCCTCTGAGCTTAGCTGTGAACCAGGGTGTGTCATTGTTATAACTCACCCTGGTCTTTGATGGAATGCAGCTGTCCTCACAGAAGCTGATGTAGGACGTCACAGCGTCTGTAAACTCATCCAGAGAACTGTTCACAGACCTGAAAACATCCCAGTCAGTCCAGTCCAAACACTCCTGGAGTTTCTCCACTGCTTCACTGTTTAGATTCCTTCACCACAGGTTTACAGAGCTTCAGCCTCTGTCTGTATGAAGGAATCAGGTGGACCATCACATGGTCCGATAGGCCCAGTGCAGCACGGGAAACGGCGTCATAAGCACTGCTTAGTGTGGTGTAACAGTGATCCAGTGTCTTCTCCTCTCTGGTCGGACATTTAATTAATTGTCTATATTTGGGGAGCTGGTGTGAGAGGTCCCCTTTATTAGATTAAGATTAAGATTAAAGATTAAATCGGGCTTTCGCCTTTAATTGGCCATGTAATGTTAGTACATTATTGGAATTTGTCTTCTGCACTTAACCCATCCCTGAGGAGCAGTCACCAAGCACAATGATAAAGGAGTCCAGGTAGGTCCGCTCTACACACAGGATCTGGTTGGCGAGTGTGCGCTGTGCCTCGCGCACATCAGCTGACGGTGGGATGTACACACCAACCAGGATGAATGTAGTGAACTCATGGGGGAATAGAAAATCAATGTCAATGTCAGGTTTATTTATAGTCACAAAATATACAACATAAAACAATAATAATAAAATACATGGGATCTGCTCACCTTGTGTTGAAAGCCAAGGCAAAAAGATGGGTTTTCAACAATGACTTAAAAACATGAATGGACTGGACCATTATGACATTCAGCTGAAGGCTGTTCCAAAGACTCGGAGCCGCTACGGCAAAAGCCCGGTGTCCTCTGGTTATACACTTAGCTATAGGCACCACCAGAGTTATTTTATTGGAGGATCTCAGTGTTTGACCTGGATCACGGATCAACAAAAGCTCCGAAAGGTAGGATGGAGCCAACCATTCAGACATTTAAAAACCATCAACAGTATCTTGAACTGAATCCTAAAACTGACAGGAAGCCAGTGCAGAGAGGCCAACACAGGAGTTTTGTGCTCACGTTTCCTGGTTCCCGTGAGCAAACTCGCCGCTGCGTTTTGAACCAACTGCAGACGCCGGATGGAAGTTTGATCGAGCCCACAGTACAGAGAGTTACAATAATCTAAGCGACACGTAATAAAAGCATGAATGACACGCTCCAGGTCGGCGTGAGGCAAATAGGATTTGATTTTGCTGAGCAAACGCAGCTGAAAAAAGCTATTTTTGACGACTGAACTTATTTGTCTGTCAAATTTAAACGAACTGTCCAAAACAACCCCAAGATTCCGAGCAGACTCGTGGAAATAGATACTCAAAGGGCCCAGAGCAGTGACATCACATGAGTTACCAAATACAACAATTTCAGTTTTAGAGTCATTGAGCTTTAGGCAATTTTGAGTCATCCAGTCCTTTACTTCCTGTAAACAGTCAAACAAAACTTGAGCATTGTCTGTGTCTGGCTTCAAAGGCAGATACATTTGCAGGTCGTCTGCAAAACAATGAAAGTCAATTTTATATTTCCTGAAAATTGACCCAATGGGCAGCATTTAGATTGAAAACAATAAGGGGCCTTCTCTGAGATGTGTCCCAGTGAAGAAGGGAGAACAAAGAAATTGTTTTATGTTTGAAAAGTTACAAATGAAACTATTATTGGAATGGTTTCTGCAGAAATTGAAATGCAAATATTGTCTGTCCTATTCCACTCTTTTCAGATAATTTTATACCCACAGAATGCTATTTTAAATGTTTCCTCATTGAAAAAGTGCTTAAAATACCAGAAAACATCACAAAAGTTAGTTTAAGGTATCAACTGCAACCATATAGTAAAGAAGAGGCATAACATGACATAACATTTATGTTTACGAGTAATAATGAGTAAAATTCATTAAACAGTTCCTAAAGTAATACTAGGCTATTTTCCAGTCGTGTTTGGTATCACCATCACCACCATCAACACCACAGCATCAGCATCAGTCACCATCACCACCACCATCAATCAATCAATCTTTTATTTGTATAGCGCCAAATCATAACCAATGGTATCTCAAGACACTTTACAGTAGAGCAGTCTTAAGGACGGACTCTTCATTTTATGGATACACACATATGCATATATACGTATATACACTTACATATGTATCCCACACCCAACATGAATTCCACCATCACAGCATCAGTCACCACCACCACCACCACCACCACAGCATCAGCATCAGTCACCATCACAATAGTGAATGTATGGATCCTGTGAAAGGAGTCTATGCTGTCTACAAATATTGTCTGGGCACCATTATTCTTTTGCATGTTCAATATAAGGTATGAGGTGAAAATCAGCATGTTTCTTGTGAGTCAGCTGAGTACCAGGCTTGGCAGAGTGGATTGAAAGCATAACAATGCATACACCTCAAATCAATAACATACTGTATATTGTTTGCATCTTCTCCTGTACTGTTAGAAGAAACACTCGCTGCAAGTGGTTTGGTGTAGATAAAAATAAACTTTATCTTAATCTGCAAAATCATGTCAAACAAAACCATGTGCCCCTCTCCATTCATTCAAAAATTAAAATCCCCAAAACAAAGAAATATATATGCATTTTGAGCCTACAGTCTCATATTATAGTCATTTTGGAAAAGTCATGGTGTCATATGACACAAAAAAGAATTAATTACACTGTCCTTGTGCAAAGACAAAGCGATCTAGCCTCCACAAATATATAGTGAAATGGTCCTTATTTCAGACACACCATCAGCTGTTCCAGAAAGTCCAAAGCACTGAAGTGGAGGAATGACCAAGTACGACATCAACAATGGGCAAAGACGGTCATGCTGAGGTTGATGTTGTGGCCAATCAATATCCACCAAAAAATGAAAAAAAATATGAAAGGCATATGGTTCAGTACATTCTAAAGAACAATAAATTACCTGCTTTCCTGCCAGAAAAGTTTGTCCTTCCCTCGATGGAAAACCATTAATCTAAACATCTCATTCCAGAGGAGATGATGTGCCAGCATTGCCCACATAAAGATTTCATTGTATTTACAATACAAGGAGTTTGTCATAGTGGCTGGTGCAAAACAACAATAATAATAATAAATTATATTAGTCATTTAAGAGGAAAAAATTAAATACATAAGAATATGAACATATAGAGATGTAATGCAATGCATATTTTATTACAATCAATGACGTAAGCTTTTCTATACTTTCATTAAGTCATTTTATGTGTTTTGACTGTCTTTAACTTGTTGAATGTTTGAATTTGCAGATGTCTCTACATACTGCTAATCGTGCTATCGATGTGGAAACTTCTACAGGTACCAAGAATGAAAAGATGGCCTGCACAATTTCAATGATTGGATACTCCTTGATCTTTCTTTATGTATAACCATACATGCTACAGGTCATTTGTGATCTAAATGATCTCAAGCAATCTATGATATAATTACTTCATTTGGTTAATGTAAAAATACACAATACATTTCTACAATACATTTGTTTTTTCGTTGTTTCTCCCATAGGTCCATACTGCAGTGAGCCGAGTGGTGGAGTACTTGGAATTGACCACAGGAGTACAATACCCATCTGCAGATACAGTCCTACATGGGTATCTCTACTTTGAAGCCCTGACAGAGCATGAATACGAATATTGTCATGTGACCTGTGGTGATCATCATGGACCTCCATAAAAAAGGGAGCCTTCCATTTGTCAAGTAAAAATGCTTTCATACAATTGCAGACTTAATGTTTCCCTCATTTAACTTTTTATACAATGTTTTACATGATTTCTTCCACAACCCAGAGAAGGTTGATGTTGAGTTATTTTGGGAGGCTTCAATGGAAAAGATTAGCCGCGGAGTTGTAACAAGTAATTAATGAGTAATTAGTAAACATGTTAAACCTTTTTCAATGATTGCAAAATAGAGATGAACACATCAGCATTAGAATGTTTCATACCATGTTTACATTTTGCAATATGCCACTCAATTTCAACTGTGAGATGTACTGACATATTTTTGTTTTAATATATCCAAAGGTCACCAAAGCAATCTATTTGCTGTTCTGCCAACTTTCCACTTTTGGGCACCATGGATTGGCAAAAATACCCGTCAAGCTAACTGTGTGCTTAACACGGAATTTCAAAAGGTCTGTGAAGTCACAGAAGACCAGCTGGGAGATGAACTCTGCAAGCAGAAGGTTGTTATGGCAATTATTATATTCATCATCATATCATCAAATGTGTGTTCATGTGTACAATTTGTCATGTTTTAATACATGATGACTGCATTACTCTGCACTTTTGAACAGCTGAGTCATGTTAGATTAAACAGTATAGATCGTATTGTATCCACAGTGCAACACAGTCTCTGCTGAAGGCCAAACTCAAACTCACATGCAGATAAACACGCACACACACTATCAAGGACAGATAACAGTGGCGCTCAACCTGCCGTGACAAAGTGAAAACACAATCTAAAATACATTATTTATTCTATTTTTTCTTTTATGAGTTATTTATGTGCCATAATTTAACCTAAATCAATGATATATTTGATAGCTTCATGTGATTTGGAAATTATGCAGGGAATGTGGTTCACTGGATCTCCTTCTGAGATTGTTGAATGAAATAAAGTCAAGACAAACATATGACAAGGTTTTTCAAAAGATATGTGTTTACGTATGTGGGGAGCTGCTATAATTAGATCTGTTTTCTCCAAAGTTGATTGTGTTTAATGGTTTTTTTTTTCCAGGTGGTTTGGCTGTGATTATGTGCTATTGTATGTAGCATAAAGTGTAACATTCGAGCTGAAAGCCTACGTGACTTTGCTGACATCCTTCTGAAAACACATGCCAAATATTGTTATATATGACTTTGCACAAGGACTAGAACATACACATACAAATCTAAGAGAACCAGAAAGATTGTATTTCAACACATTTGAAGGACGTTAAGATCACCAATTACCGATAACGTATCAAAAGCCAAAGATGGAAAACTTCAGGTGTCATTACCTTGGCTGATACCAGACTGTGATGGCCATCCAATAACTGCTTAAGCAGAGCACGATGCTATGTATGACCGATTCCATGAGGACAATACAAAGGATCCTTGAGATGCCTTGCTCAAACTTGGTCAACAGTCAAATAGCAGAGCAACTTTTTGCAAAAATGAAAAAAACAAAAACGAAAAACAATTACTTCTTAAACATGGCTTTACATCTACTCATCTGTTCCTAAAGAGAAATATCATCCACCATCACAACACCCACAAAAACAAGAAACGATTGGACGCCATAAAAAACACCTTTAAAACTAAAGTATCAATAAACATCTACAACTAGGCAGTGTTGGGTAACTTCAACCTACTTTTACGATGCAACATTAAATACACCACATTAATTATTCATTGAATTATTTACCTTAACTTTTTTAAAAATTAGAAAATCAAAGATCTTCAGGGACATACAGTACTGTTAAACCTGGTCCAATGAACACCAACAGGTGAGTAATGATGTCATATTTTACAAGATACAAGGTTCAAGATGGCGCCGGTGTGTCTGGTGTGCCGTTTGGCTCTGCTCAGTTTTATTTGTTTTATGCTGATTTTAACATCTGTTACAAGGACCATCGACTCACTGCTGGTGTATAATTGTCAAGAATTGCTAAAAATAAAAGAAACGGTGCAATCGTGTACCATTCATGATGCAAACAACAAGTCAGGTTCATTCTACCTGGCCGACCTGCCTGCGCACCTCCTCAGGGTGAATGCGCCGCTGCCCAGGAAGCGTAAACGCCGAGGAGTCCGATCCAGTCGGCTCGTGAAGCTGAAAGCCTGGTTGGCTCTTTCTCCCACCGCGGTGTGGTCCTCGGAACTTCCACGGGATTACAGAGACTGTTTTTCCTGCAGGACTTCTTTACATCGTGCGATTTGGATGTACTGTTTTTAACAGAGACTTGGATCAACAGCGGTGAGTCTACTGCTTTCTCAGAGTTATTACCTCCAGACTGTACTTTTATCAACGTACCGAGAACCACTGGTCATGGTGGAGGTATAGCTACTGTTTTAAAGAACTGCTTTTATCACAAAGTGGTATCTGAGAGGTCTTTTTCTTCATTTGAACTGAGCTGTTTTGAGCTGCGACAGGCTGACCCAGTACTGTGCGCTGTCATTTACAGACCACCGAAGCACAACAAGGATTTTATTAGAGACTTTTATGAATTTGTTGCTTGTGTGCTCACGCGTTATGACAGGGTTTTAATTGTTGGAGATTTTAATGTGCATGTATGTTGTCCTTCTAAACCCATGGCCAGAGAGTTTTTGGACTTGGTGGAAGCTTTTAATCTGACGCAACATGTCACTGGCCCCACACAAGTGCACGGGCACACGCTAGACATTGTGTTGTCCTGTGGTTTTCCTGTGAACAATGTCGTTGTTGGAGATGCCGTGTTTTCTGACCACAGCCCTGTCATGTTTGATCTTATTTTGGACTTGGAGGTGAAGCTGTCTTGCGTGCGTCATGGTCGTGTTATTAAGCCCGACACGGCCGCTGCTTTTTCTCCTCTTTTTACTGCATCGTTTCTGGATCATCTAAACTCCGCTGCATCTATGGACACCAAGCAATTGATGAACTCTTTCACTTCCACCTGCTCTGAAGTCTTGGACAGTGTTGCTCTCCTCAGAGCCATATGTCCTAAGCCAAAGCAGGAACCGTGGCTCAATGACACTACGCGCACAGCTCGGCGTGAGTGTCGGAGGGCAGAGCGGATGTGGAAGAAGGACCACTTGGAGGTCTCGTAACAGATTCTTAGAGAGTGCTGGAGAAACTATCAAAGTGCTGTTAAAGCTGAAAAAACTCAATATTTCTCTAACTTGATCTCGAATAATGTCAGTAAGCCTCGAGTTCTTTTTAAAACGATTGGTTCTGTTTTTAATCCGAGTCCGTCCACTTCATTGGAGATGACAAGTGGAACTTGTGAAAAATTCCTCTCCTTTTTTAATGAGAAGGTTGCTGCTATTAGGGCCAACATATCTCCCTTTTCAGTGTGGAGTTGTGTATCCACTCAATGCTTAGCTGTTTTCTGTCAGTTTGAGTCTGTGTCATTGTCTGTGCTCACAGGGATAGTTAAAAAACTTAAACCCTCCTCCTGTCCCACAGACCCGGGCCCTCCTCGCTTTTTTAAAGAGGTTTGGGACACCATTGGCTCTTCTGTTAGGGAGATCATCAACAGCAGCTTGGCTACTGGCATAGTGCCAGCTTTTTGTAAGAAAGCTGTAGTTGAGCCTTTGATTAAAAAACCTGGCCTTGACCCTGCAAATTTGGCGAATTATCGCCCAATTTCCAAACTAAAATTGGTATCGAAAATTTTAGAGAAATGCGTTTTTGCACAGTTGCAACCTTTTTTAGATGAAAATGGCACTTTAGACCCATATCAGTCAGGCTACAAAGCTTTGCACAGTGCTGAATCTGCACTTTTAAAGGTTTTTAATGACTGATTCTGGAGGTTCTGCCATTTTAGTGCTTTTAGACTTGACGGCTGCTTTTGACACAGTCGACCACACAATTCTTTTAGATCGCCTAAGAGATCGCGTGGGTGTCAGGGGGACCGCGTTGGAGTGGTTTAGGTCCTACCTGTCGGAGAGGTCATTCTCCGTCAGGCTGGGGGACTCCACTTCATCTTCTGCCCCACTTCACTGTGGAGTCCCCCAGGGATCTATCCTGGGTCCCATTCTTTTTGCTATATATCTCCTCCCACTTGGAGAGATTTTTAAGAAACATGGCATGTCTTACCACTTCTACGCAGATGACTGTCAAATTTACATGCCCATTGCAAAGAATGACCACAGCCCCCTGACACCCCTGCTCCACTGTCTGGGTGACGTCAAGGCTTGGTTAGCCCAGAATTTTTTAAAACTGAATGAGGGAAAAACAGAAATAATGGCATTTGGATGTACCCTCACAGACTTGGGATCACTCCAAAAGTATTTGCATCCCAAAGTCACCAGCCTTGGCGTCACCATAGACAGTGATTTTAAATTTGATAAACAGATCAATGGCGTTTTAAAATCGGGTTTTTATCATCTTCGTCTTTTATCCAAAGTTAAGCCTTTTTTATCATTTAATCTTTTTGAACAAGTCGTGCACGCTTTTATTTCAAGCCGTCTGGACGACTGCAACGCACTTTACTCGGGCATCAGCCAAAAGGCACTTTACCGCTTGCAGTTAGTCCAGAACGCAGCGGCACGACTTTTAACAGGGACCAAAAAGCGTGAACACATCACCCCAATCCTTGCTTCTTTGCATTGGCTCCCTGTTAAATTTAGAATTGATTTTAAAATTTTATTGTTTGTTTTTAAAGCTTGGAATGGACTGGCCCCTCAGTATATCACAGACCTCATCCAAATTTACCGACCCCCGCGCGCTTTGAGGTCTGAGGGCCAGCTCCAGCTCGTGGTTCCGAAGGCGAACCGTAAAACTAAAGGGGACAGAGCGTTTTCCGTTGTCGGCTCTAAGCTGTGGAACGCTCTGCCCCTCCACATCCGTACGGCCCCCACCGTGGAGTGTTTTAAATCTCGTCTCAAAACTCACTTTTATTCTCTGGCTTTTAGCACCGCGTAAGTTGTGTGGTCCTCTGTGTCTTTTATTTGATGTTATTTATAGTTTTTAATGTGTTTTTATTTATATTTATTCTTTTAAACTGTTTTATTTTTATTTATTGTTTTATACTCATTTAGTGGCAGAGCTCATTTGTATTGTTTTGGTTTTATTGTTGTGGTCACATGTTCAGCACTTTGGAAACGTTTTGTTGTTTAAATGTGCTCTATAAATAAAGTGGATTGGATCTTTTTATTTTTCTCTATGGATTAAGCTCATATCAGGATTCACTGGTCATTTTCAGCAAAGTCAGAGAAGAAGACTGTATCCAGGAACAACTTGTTAGTTAATCAGTAGAAATATTAGTTTGTGATTGCACACTTTACTAATATATGTGACATGCAGCTTAACTACGTGCTGGACAAGAAACGGCCTGAAACGATTGTTAAAGAAGTGTCTACATGCTTTACACGTGAGGAGTTCTGTTCCTTAAGTTTGCAACGAGACATGGATTCCAATGTAAGTAGTGACAACTTGGTAAAAAAAAGAAAAGGAAAATCCACATTGGTTTTTGTTTATGCTTTTTCACGTATGAAATTGACTCTTTTACAGATCGGAAATGCCTGCATCAGAATCAGTTCAATTCCTTTCATTACAGCCATTTAAAAAAAAAAAATCACAAATAATAGAATAAAAACGTTTAACAAAGATGAAAGAAAGAATAAATATTAAATAAGTGTATAATTATGTAAAAGACTGTTAAAAATAGGGATCAGATACACACACATTACAGTTGTAAAACATTAAGTAATATTATTATTATTATTATTATTATTATTATTAATAATAATAATAATAATAATAATAATAATAATAATAATACAAATATACAAATTATATACAAATATGATTTACATATTTCCAACAATCAAGCTGTGAGGTTACAGTGATAAATTATACAGTTTGATCTCCACAAACAGGAATGATTTCCTATGACATTCTGTGGAGCACCGTGGTGGGATCAGTCTGGTGCTGAAGGTTCTAAAGGTTTTAAAGGTGCTGGAGGTTCCAGCACCTAACCCTAACCCAGCACATCATGGAGTGGGTGGGACTCTTTGACCAAGTTGGTCTCCACCTTAGACAGGCTCCTCCTCTCTGAGAGTCCAGTTTAATCCACAACGTCACTGACCTTGTGGATGAGTCTGTAGAGTCTGTAGGTGTCTGTGATCCTCAGTCTGTTCCTCCAGCAAACAACAGAGTAGATGATCACACTCACCACCACTGACTCAATTAAACATCATCAGTGTTTTCCTGCAGATGTTGAAGGACCTCAGCTTTGGTCCTTCCTGTAGAGGGAGTCAGTGTTCCTCCTCCAGTCCTGTTTATTATCAATCACCACTCCCAGGTGTTTGTTCTCCTCCTCAATGTCCACACTGACCTCCTGGATGGAGACAGGTCTGACTGACCTCCTGGTTCTCCTCAGGTCCACAATCAGCTCCTTGGTCTTTGTCACATTGAGCTGTAGATGGTTCAGCTCACTCCATGTGACAAAGCTGTCCACAGCAGCCCTGTAGTCCACCTCATCCTCCTCCCTGATACATCCAACCACCGCAGAGTCATCAGAGAACTTCTGGAGATGACAGGTGTCAGTGCAGTAGCTGAAGTCCATGGTGTAGGTGGTGAAGAGGAAGGAGAGAGGACAGTCCCTTGAGGGGCCACGCCCCAGTGTTGCTGACCACTTAGTCAGACACACAGTGTCTCAGATGTACATACTGTGGTCTGCTAGTTAAGTAGTCCACAATCCAGGACACAATGGAGGAGTCCAGTAGACCCTAACCCAGTAGAACCAGACCCTAACCCTTAGCCAATCTGCTGATTCAGAGTTTTGCAGCAGATGTGAAATGATGTTCTTGCAGGTAGAAGATAGTAACACAACCTTTGGAGCACAAGTAACCGAGGAGTTGAGGACAATTAAAAACTGCTCTAAAGACACGAGTGAAGAGAATAACAATGAATGATCTCTACGAGAACATGACCAAGCATTTATGACCCTAACCCTATTTATTAGTTCCTACTGCTTGGAAACACATGGAAACCAGTTTATTATTGTTTTATTCTTTTAATGGAACACATAGTACAAACAAACTCACATGATCTAAGCAGCTGGTAGTGTGGGTCACTAGTAATTACACTACAGTAAACTGACGTGTTATTTCGATGTTTTGAAGATTTTTTGTTTTTGTTTTCATGATTATAAAAAGTTGTATTTTTAGTATTTCATTTTAAAAGAAAGGTTTCCTCATTCAGAGGTACGTATTTGTTCATAACAGAACTATGCACAATAACAAAGCAATAGTTATAAACTTGTAAATATGCAGTAGGAACTAATCACTGGTAAATAAAGCTACAGAAAACAATAACCAGGAATAAATATTAATATTTCATTAATTTAAAAATAAAACAAGTATCTGAGGGTTAATACCAGTCTCTACTTTGTGGTAATGGTTCGCAAAATGAACTCCAATTCCTCCGCATTCATTCACAGCAAACCCTTAAAACCCAAACTGTCCTGTATCTGTCAATAGAATGGATCGACATGTCCGTCAGTGTAATAACATTGCTAACTCATATTTTTACTTGCTAGCACTGGTGCTAGCATCTAGGTCAAACCTTTGCTCTCTCTAAGCAATCTGTAATAGTAGAAATGTTTTCTCACCTCCAACTCTCGCTGTAATGCATACAACACACACACACACACACACACACACACACACACTATAGATTAGAACACGGAGAACCTGTGTGACCTTATCATCAAGTGTGTGTTCTCTAAACCTGTGAATCCTGTCGTGTGTGTCAGCCTTTAGATGTGTTTCCTGTTCTTTCAGATAAACCAACCCTACTGAGAACTGATGAACATTTCACTCTTAGTGTTTTATTCTTCAAAACTACAACAAAACTTTACTTTAGTGGTACTTTTATGTGCAGTTATTTTACTGCTGCGTGTGAACTCCCTGTTGTGTTGATCCTTCATCTGTGAACACGTTTTATTCTATTATAAAAACACAGCAGGTCAAGGAGGAGAAGTTAGTGTGTGTTTGGTCTCATTCATACAACTTTAATCATTCAACTGTGCAGCTTTGTCTGCATGTTGGTTCATTCATTCCCTCAAAGCTGGAATAATCATTTCTATCAGAAACACATTGTCTTACACAGTGTGAGCTTTGTTGTTCATTTTAAGAAAACTTTTAAAACTGTTTTATTTGAGTCATAAGCAGCGTTCTTAATAAATGTTGCTGTCACTCTAAAAAACAAACAGATATGACCCTCACACTGTGATATAATATCACATCATATAAAATACCAATACACCAACATATCATTATACCTATATGCCAATCTTTACAGAGGAAATATCATCACATTATCTTGTTATTACATTCATTGTTATTCGTCTCTGTCCCACACACACACACACACACACACACACACACACACACACACACTAAGGTCATGTCCACACAGAGATGGTTTTAATATAAACATGTTTTTTTATTATTTACTCCTTGCGTCCACACGACAACGATGATGTAAAAGCCGTAAAAACGGGTTCCAGAGTTAGAACGTCTGTGAACGCCACCCACTGGTATACACATACATGTAAACAATGACACCATAGCCCCGCCTCTCTCTACATGCACGACCCCCACAACAACAGTTACCATGGCAGCAAAGCTTAAATTATGTATGTCTTGTTTTTTATAGTTTTATGTCCATCCTCGAGTCTCCTTCCTCTTCTACTTCTTCTTCTCCTACTTCTACCTCTTCTTCTTCTTATTCTTCTACTTCTTCTTCTTCCACCTCCTAGGGTTAGGTTAGGGTTCTTAAAAGCAGGGTTAGGGTTAGGGTTAGGGTTAACCCTAACCCTAACCCTAAGACCTGGACACAGGGAATGTGGTTGGAGCAGTGTTCTTAGACCTTCGTAAGGCCTTTGACACTGTCAACCACCTTATCCTCATGCATAAATTAAAGCACTTTAATTTTTCAGAACAAACTCTGAGCTGCTTTACATCATATTTGGATTCCAGGACACAGAGTGTGAAAATCAGTAGCACTATATCTGCACCTCAGGAATACAAAATGGGGATACCACAAGGTTCTATCCTGGGTCCCATCTTATTTTGTCTTTACACTGAGGCTGAGTGCCATCTGTATGCTGACGACACTGTCATCTATGTCTCAGCAAAGACGCCACAGAAAGCTGCAGAGCTGCTAAACAGACAAATGATCAGGGTCTCAGTGGCTGGAGGATAATTGTCTGTCTTTAAATTGTTCTAAAACAATGTCTATGTGTTTTTCAAGGAGGCAAAAGTCTATGGACAGCTTTCAGATACAAATAAATAATAAAAATATTCAAAGAGTAGATGAATTTAAATATCTTGGAGGACTCTCATCTTAAATCTGGAGCTCATGTAAAGAAAATAACTAAGACTATTAGGATTCATTTGAATTGTTTTCGTCTAATAAGATCTTGCCTGTCAATCAGTGCAGCCTAGTTGTACTTTCACGCAATGATCTTGTCTCACTTTTCATATTGTATCAGTGTGTGGGGCCAAGCTAATCAGTCCACTCAGAAAGGTGTGATCTCCCTGTACAAACAAGCTTTAAAAGTGCTTGATAAAAAGCCCATGATGTGGCACTATTGAAAAATTCAAGAGAAGCATAATCTTTTAAGTTTTGAACATTTTAAGAAGTACTCTATTGTGAAATTTGTTTTTAAATGTGTCAACAACCTCGCTCCCGGTATCGCTGCAGGGATGAGTGAAAAATGTGCAGCTCACGGGATCGTCACTAGGGGGCGCTGTCAGTGGAGACTGCAGACAGCGTTCACAGTACAAGGGCCACAGATCTGGAACACTTTACCTGCTGATCTGAAAACGAGTTTAAAAGTAAAGTTAAACAATGGCTAAAACTGAATCAAACTTATCTCTTATATTTTATTGCTGGTTTCTTTCCCAGACTGCATAGAGTGAAATGTTGTTTCCAGGCGTGTGAGGCAGATGAGCGTCACTCCTGCTTCTATCTGTGTTATTTGCTTTTCCCACTGTGTAAACTGTGTGAGAGCAGCAGCAGATATGGATGTTTCCTGGTGTTTACTTTCCTCATCCATCCAATATGACATGAGATGGTTGATAGGCTCAGGTAAGATCAAACACTGTTGGTTTTTATTTATTTGTGGCTTTAGTAAAAAGTTCTCACTATGTTAACAAACAGTCAATGTTTAACAAACCAAAATATTCTCATTAGAGGAAAACACAAAAATGCTTCAAACGTCATATCAACCAAAATGTGAGGACATAAAAGTGGTTTATTTAACACATGTAAGTGATTTATGGAAGAGGATTAGGGTCACAAACAGAGCCAGTAGTGGAAGAGGTCCCAACCGGTCCATCTGTACTCTACCCCTCACCTCCGTACCTTGGGGTGTGATGTCCTCAACCCCAGGCGTGAGGAGAGGACTACAAAGGGCTTCTTACACATGAGAGTTTAAAGCCCGTAAAAATGTTCAGACACTTCAAAACTAAACACCTGGTGTTGTTGATATAGATACGATCACCATTCCCACCTGTCAGACACGTGCAGAACTCACTGATCAACTAGTTAAAGCATCTTAAACACAGCTGTTCGTTCAAAGACACTTTCTGAGTTCTGGATTTCAGCGGAGAGTGAACATCCACAGCTATAGATCCAGGGCCAGGTTGGACGCACTGAGGCCGTTTTGTTGAGCTCCGTTCACACCGAATGCGTCTTCTGCGGCACCAGACGCATCTGCCGTAAGAAACGTACCACAGGGTCCGCAGGATTAAAAAATTTCTCCATTCGCATCATACGAACGTCTAAAGCGAAGCCCCGCCCACCAGCGACACATCCAACTCGGTGAGTTTCACTGCTGCTGAAGCGAGGAGCTGCACTCCTTTTTCTCCTCTCATAAACATAAACCACCAGTGAAAAAAGCCGTTGTGACTCGCGGCTAATGCTATGCTAGCTCAGTGCTATAGAGAGAACTTTTACCTGCTACTACCACCTCCTCAATGATTCTCCTCCACACCTAATCCTTCCTAGTCCTGGTTATAAAGGGCGTGTCCTACAGCTCCAGGTGGTCACACACAGCTTCTACTCCATGGTTGAATGGATGAACAGACCAGTGTCTGTGTTGACGGCCTGACGTCATCGTCAACAAAGACTCTGATTGGCTTTTGTCATGCGAAACAGTCGCAGGAGTTAAATATTTTCAACTCTTGCGAATGTGCGGATATGCGTAAAATTGGGAGCGCACTCACACAGCCAATGCACTTGACGTGCGGATCGGACCGCACAGCCGCACAGGTAAGATTTAGTATCTGGGACGCATCTATCCATTGACTTTGTTTGCAATCTGGACGTACAAACATTTTGTGATGCATCCGGTGTGAACGCAGCATTAGGGTTTGTTTTGTTCTCCTTTGTGTTTTTTTTTCTCTGCAGAGCTGGTGGTTGACGGGGGCGTGGCTGGAACCTGCAGCAATGAGGCATACCTGGTCTTAATGAGGAACCAGTCTACAAGTACTCTAATCATTCTGTCTCTGTCGATAGAAGCCTGAACTGTTTTTATTCTACTGGAATTTTTTGATACATATGTAGGGAACCAAACCACATCAAGCCTAAAGACCCTCTTCCTAGCAGGAATTAACCAAGGAGCCTGTTTCTTTATCACAAACTGTCCCCGCAACTTTGAGGTGCATAGCTAACCCCACTATGCGGCCTTTGAACCCAATACCGTAGCCAAAAAGACTGACCCAACTCTTTGAAATATTCAGTACAAACTCTTTTTACGACTCCACACGGGGGAAGAACATCCGTCTTCTCCCTCCTTTACAAACAGATACTTTTGGGATGCTGTAAGATCACAGAACTGTCCCACTGACCCCTGACCCCCTGTGGTGAGATGTCACAGAAGGACACTTTCCAGGCTCCTTCTCTGAGATGTGTCCCAGTGAAGAAGGGAGAACAAAGAAATTGTATTATGTTTGAAAAGTTACAAATGAAAACATTATTGGAATGGTTTCTACAGAAATTGAAATTGCAAATGTTGTCTGTCCTATTCCACTCTTTTCAGATAATTTTATACCCACAGAATGCTATTTTAAATGTTCCATCATTTAAAAAGTGCTTAAAATACCAGAAAACATCACAAAAGTCAGTTTAAGGTATCTACTGCAACCATATAGTAAAGAAGAGGCATAACATGATTTTTGACAGTTATGTTTATGAGTAATTACAAGTAAAATTCATTAACCGGTTCCTAAAGTGATCCTCGGCTATTTTCTAGTCGTGTTTGGTATCAAACTCTTTTGTAATACATGATATTTCAAGATATGATGTTGAAAAGATTATTTGAATATGCTGAACTCATTATTATGGTTTATGTGTAAATCTAGGAATCATCCCTCTTGTTTGTCTTTGTCTCACATACACACACCCCAGACACACCCACAGACATCCAGCTGAGATGCTGACAACTTTAAACCAATCAACGAAGTTTCCTTCTTGGGAGGCGAGTCCCATAGATAAGCTTTTAAAAGGAAGAAAGCCGCTCCTAACTTCAGTTTTGGGACGCTGGCGTTTCATGCGCAACGCGTTTCCTTCCCCATCTTTTCATTTATTTCATTTTATTTGTAGTTGAAACAGTTAGATTTTTGGAATCAACAGCTGATTGGTTCGGACGAATCCAGCATCTGGTGACGTGCGTAACAGCCGAAAGAAGCCCAGCCCGCGACCCATTGTGGTAAGCCAAGAGCCATTCTCTAACTCAGCTGTGAAGGCCAGAACCGCCTGGATCAGCTGAAGGGGCTACACTCTGTTGAAACACAACAGAACTCAACGGTGGCACGTCCTGCTGTATTTCTACAAACAGAACCTCCAGGTCCAACCCTGACATCATCTTCAAGGTACAAGAATGAACTTTCATCAGCAAACTTCATCCACAATAGATCACATACATACTTTCATAACTACACACTTACACACACTCACAACATGCTCCACACAGTTCATCTCATTCATGATTGTTCGTCTCCCCTGTCTGTCCTCCTCTCTTTGTTATGAGCTCTCTTTATGATTTTATTCTTTGATTTTATGATCTTATTATTCGAATATGTTTCCTGCATTTTTATTCAATATTTAGTAGAATAGCATTCCCCTAGAATAATGATTTCACTTTATTACATATAATCCTCACTTTTATTAGCCTAGAAATGCATTTTATCATGATTTAATTATTACATTTCAATTGATATTTTGACTGTGTTAATTGTTGACTTTTGAATAAAAGGTTAAACATAATATTTGATTCTGATTCATTAAAGCTGTGGTTATGGTGTAGATGTCTGGTAGAATTCACTTTTCCCTGGTTTCACATTGATGAGTTTAGTCTAAAACTTAGACATATTTCTCCTGTTAAAAGGAGTGGCACCCCGCAAAATTTAAAGTAATATTAATAATCATAATTAATATTCTTAGTTATATAACCCATTAATAATAACTCATCCTCCTATATTTATTTTGGCACCCCAGATGGGACAGCTGAAGCCATGAACACAGCGTTAATGAATAATCATTTAAATCAAAAGCCGGTCTAAAAAACTGAACACTCCGTGTTGCCAGATTGGGTCGGAAGCCGCCGCGCCCCGATCAATGTTGTATTTTAAGCAAAGCCGCCGCACTAATGCTTGGAAACTAAATAAATAAGGCCGCCGTGTCTTTGTGTTTAAAGCGTTAATGTTTTGAAAGGCCGCCGTGCCAAAAAAGTTAAAATTAATCACTGCGCCGTCAGTGACTGTGACGTCTGAAGGTAAACAGTAAGTTGCCAGAATTGTGAAAACCCCGTAAAGATATGCAGAGACACTGCGAACTAGGAATTTGCTACCCCGAAGAGCTCTGAAACTCTAGTATCTGCCGACGCAAACAGTGTAAGGCGTCTGAATCTTCCGTTTCCTGAAAACGGACAAGCTATCGTTGTATTAGCTCATGTTAGCTCATTTTGGTTGGAACACATGTGTGGAACGCTCCGGAAACCGGAAGCAAGTGTGTCAAGCCGCCGTGGTTTAGACGAAGACAGGCCTTCCTGTCCCTCTTTGAGACGTGACTGCCCCTCGTGGCGAGCTCGCGAATAACAGGCTAACGAGAGCCGAAGCATAGCAGCAGCAGCCTGCTACTAAACAGTTAGCATCCAGCTAACCTAACGTGCCCAGTGTGGCTTTTAAACACATTTAAGTTACAGCGTGTCTTTTAGACACGTTTGGCTTGACAACTGAACTTGAATTTAATTTCAATAAAAACATTTTTTTATTGATTCAAAATACCTGTTGATTAATTCAAAGAAATTGAATTAAGGTAAAGTCGATTTAAATAAAAGTCTTACACTGTTAAAAAAAAACTGTCAAATTTACGGTAAAATACCGGCAGCTGTGGTTGCCAGGAATATACCGTGAAAAAAATGTGAAATCTGTAAAACACAATACGGTATACTAGTTTTGTAACCTTAAATTTTACAGTAGACAACGTATTTTTTTTTTACCAATATCATGGTAGAAAAAAACAAATATATTTGTCAATTATACAGTAATTTAATGTATAAAAAAATGCAACTTTCCATTGCTTTTTACGGATATTTGCAGTAAAATAAAAGTTAAAATATAATAATATTTACAGTAATTTGTTGTTAATTTAACAGTAACAGGATAGACCCTATTATGGTAAATAACTGTAAAAATAACAGAAATATGTTCAACCTTATTAAAACCTTTGACAGTAAAAAACACAGTGAAATTGCATAACAAATTACAGCATTTTATTTTGACCAGATACATTTTACGGTAAATTCCTGGCAACCACAGCTGCCGGTATTTTACCGTAAATTTGACAGTTTTTTTTTTTAACAGTGCTCCCAGCTGCCAGTATTTTACCGCTAAAAATACAGTATAATATGAGGAACATAAATAGTTTACCGTACATTTTACATTTGCAACCGCTAAATATAGAAAAATCTAAAGATGCTCATATATAACCAAGGTGAATATTACTGATAAACAATGAGACAATTTGACATACCATTTGAAAACAGACTAAACATACCATTTTCTCTATTCCTACCAAACAGCATAGATCTTGAGAATACAGCATGTGTCCATATAAATGGCTGGTAATCCATGGAGGAATGAATAAACATGAAACAAAAAATTACCTGCCCCTGACCTATCAACAGTAATGAGTCACTGGGTCCTGCCTTGGTGAAAGAAAGCACTCAGTGGAGTTTCTAATGTGCATGGTGTCGAAGATACAAGCTCTGCAGGAGTACTTCAATGTCCATCAGGAGTTCACTTTGGACTGGCAGGATCCCCTCTGCAGCAAAAAATGGACAAAGTTTCAAAAGTTTGATCAGTGCTTGGGTAAAATGCACAGAAATGAACAAAACATGCTGTCAAAAACAGACCTAATAATAAGTAAGTATGCTGTTCTTAAATCTACTTATGTAAAAGTGATACATAGACAACGCAGCCCTAATCACAATCAACATTTGTTGGAAAACATTGTATTTAAGTTTCCTATTGATTTATCATAGAACTTGAAGTTAATGACTGAATGCATGGTGATAAGACCCATCATTCAATCTACATTTAATAGCGTCAGTTTCCTTCATCGTATGAAACTGCTCACCGGGACATGAACCTGAGCTCGGCTGATTAAGAAGAGTGTCTCCTGTCCATCTTTCTTTTGCAAAACTTGAACAATACCACTGCTTACCTCTTCTTGAATCTTTGGGTGCAGACTTAATTGAAGAGCCTCGTATAAACAGGGTGTGATGTTTAGGGAAACCAAAGAATACAGGCGCCATCATTTCTGCCAGAAGACTCACGGGGGGGCAATGAAGCTTTCATTGTGGACCGGCTAGATCCCTTCTGCATTCAGAAAGAAAACAAAAAGGGCATACACCATAAATAATAAAAACTGACAAAAATAATGAGACAAGAAATTAAAGTAACAAGAAAATAAGTTCAAAACAAGTTTCTCTGTGTTGCAGTGTAGCTGAATGCTTTTCAACAGTTTGATTCACGGTAAAACACATACCAAATATTTCCAGCCAAGGTTTGATTCCATCTTCAGCATGCTTTTCCTGCCATTGTCTTGAAACTGTTTCATCTGTCACTCTCATTTGATGCTGTTTACAAAAACAAAACAGCAATATTGTAAAGGGACAAAGGAAAATGAATTTAATGGGGGGGAAAAGAAAAAGAAAAAATAAGATTATGACCTGAAATCTCACCATTTCCTGAGAGTCACAGGTCCTTTCAGTATCCTTATGGTTTCTGCTCAAATTCAGTGTCTGAAAAGGGCAGGAACAAAACAAGCCTTTTTAATCATAATAAACTAAACAAGATTTAGGGACAACAGAGAAATGTGTAAAATATCTTCTAGAATCTGTTTATTTTACTAACCTTGAAAGAGACTTGGGTCTTAGCTGTGTCACCACCCTTAAATCTTAAACACATGCATCAGAAAAACACTGCAACAAAATCTCAATTGTCCTTCACTGACATTTTTATTGTTGAACATATTTTGACATTTAACTTACAGCTACAAAATGCTAAAACAACAGTTAAAGTCAATAAATGTTTGTAACAGACAGTGCTATTTAAATTACAATGTTAACAGTTCAGTGCAACACTTAACTTGTTTTGGCCAATACAAAATTCCAAGTTTAAACTCTGTCAAATAGAATATAGAACATCTCTGAAACATCAAGAGTAACGTTCTCAATAACAATCCCTAGTTAGAGGGATTCTTTTAAGAGCTAAGATCAAAACCTCTGAAAAGCATGCCTGTGATAACAGAAATCAGGTCAGAGTACAGTACTCAATATCAGCTGGGATAACTTAAAACATAAACAACAGTCATTCCCAGTCAAGGTACAGTTAAGCTGACTGTACCGATCTGTTCAAAATGTCTTTAAACGGTCTCTCGCCACTCGTGATCAGAGAGATTGGCGATGAGGGTGAGTACTCTTGGGTTCACATGCAGTGTCTTCTTCTTAGTTTTTTCAACTTTTGTTCCCTTCTCTGGGTTAATGTTGAAGAAACACCTTGATAAACACAACAATCCATAATAAAACACTATACAATGGGAAAAGAAGGGAAAGGCGAGGGAAAAGTAAAACAATTACCTCTGAAGGAATTCAAGTGTGGAGCCAAGTTCCAGGGGATAGTGGATGTTCAGGCAGTAGTAGCTCCCAAGCATCAGACAGGTTGCAGAGATGAAGTCAGTTATTTGGTCATTCACGACTTTGTGGTCAATGCTGAGCATGAACAGTCTCGATGCAAAGCATGAGGATCCTTGGAATGAAATACAAGTGTAAAAGAATTAACTGTAAAACCCCCTTTACCATTCAAATGTGTCTTAAAATAGCAAAAGTGCAGACATTTAATATAGCGTATCCTTGCATTAACTTAGGTTCTGTGCAGTTGTACTGATTATCAACTCACCACAAACAATGATACATGGTGTCACAGGCAGGCTTTCCACTTGGACTTCTTTTGCCAGACATGTTTCATCAACATAGTGGAAGAAGGTCTCCTCTTTTTCATCGAAATAGGAAAGAAGGAGGAGCATCATATCTTTCACGTCTTCTGAGCAGCCCTTCAGCGGTCCCCTCTGCATTCGAAGCTTTATGACAGCCTCCAAGACACGCTTGCTCTTGTCTGCACCAGTGGTTTTCAGGAAGTCCAGAAGCCGTTTTCCCTTCTTTTCCAGACTGGTGAGGAAAGTTTCTTTCAGCGGTACCCCAGTAAGTTCTTCAAAGTGGACTGTCATTCCAATTGCCTGAAACAAAAAAGGCCACTCTTCTATGAGGGTTTGCATGTCTGCTCCACTGTTTATTGCTTTGCGCTGAGAGTAGTAGGTGCATTTCATTAGAGTTTTTACTTCTTCATGACTGAAGCTTGTCTGTTCACTGAGAATCTTCATACGTTCTTTCTTCTCCTTCTGGGTTTCCAGTGTCTCATTGACTGGCAAAAACTTCATGTCCCACTTTATGCAGCCATACGTGTCTTGAACAGATGCTCGCTTTTCAGGTGTGACTTCATCGGTGTCATCTGATCCTCCCAGTTTGCGCTTCTGTAACACTGGTGATGTAGACCTCTTCACATTTTCAATTCGTGCCTGAATCTGTTTTACTAAAGAGTGGTACCCCTGTCCTACCACATCCCCCTCTATGACGTCCTGCAGTGACTTGGGATACGTTGCAACCAGTTTTTTTGCAATTTCAGTCGAGGCTCTTCTATTTGGAGAGGCACAGGCTTTCATCATCTCCTTCACAATGATGCGGATCATCTCCCTCCGCAATCGAGGCTTTGGTCTTTTCTCTCTCTGAAGACACTGGATCAAGTCTTCTGGAAAATCTTCAAATGGAATTCTAAAGTTATCTACCCAGTCTAGAGAATATTTTGGACTGGGTGAGGGGGAGTCAGAAAATGAGGAGCAATAAGATGGAGACGATATGCTGGACTGGCTTGAAATTTCCGTATTTGGTGCTGTAAAACAAAATCACAAACGAAACAATTAATTGTACTTTTTGGACCTTGGCCAAAGTATAATAGAAAAAACAGAAAGCCCTTCATGGCTATTGTGCAATGAAATCATAATACTTACTGGTTTGTTTCCAGGCAGCCAGCAGTTTTCTTGCCTGAACTGGTCTCAGGACAGAGTTCAGATCAGTCTCACTGATGAACTGCAAGTCCTCAGATGTCTCCACTCCTAATGATTGTAGTGCCTCCAGTACAATTTCAAGGATTGAGGCAGACAGGTCCGGCAGCACCTTAGTAATGGAACTCCTTATGCTGTCCTCCATTTCCGTGATGTCTGATAAAAGAATGTGAATAAAGGTCAATTTACACCAAGTGGTACCTTTTGGTCTTAAAATATGAAGCTGCTCTAGCTTAACCCTCTTATGTTGCGGGTCAAATTGACCCGGAACACCATTGATGTTCCTGGCAAATGAACATAACAGGAGGGTTAATACTACACTTTTATACAGTGTTTCGTAAGTACCAAACTAACAGCCCCATTATTGTGACAGCACACAGTGTTTCAATGGAACCATTTGGTATCCATACTTCATGTAAGATGTTAATGGATAGAAATCAATTAAGTCAATGATGTTCACACACTGCATCTTTTCTTTTTCCTTTTTCACTGAGTGCAGATGATACTGAGAATGGTATTCTGTCACGTGCACCAACACCAGAAAATAAACACTGTCATTCTTAATCAAAATGAGAACTACTTCACCGAACTCAACAGAGTCAGAGCCCCCTGTGACAAGGAAGTGTCCTTTCTTGTACTGTGTTCCCTTGTACATCATTTCTACTGTGACCTTTGTATTGGTTTCAGTAAAGTCAAACATTTGGACTGCATCTTGAATGGCTTTACTGTACAGCACTGAGTAAAATGGAGAACCATCTTTGACTTTCAAGACAGATTGACACAATGACCCTGCTGCAAGATAAGCCTGAAACATCTGATGTCTTTCAGAGAGTGTATGGCAGAGGTTTTTGAAATTTTTCAAATTTCTGGCACATCTCTTGAAATAACTGTGCTTGCTTTCAAAGCGCATTGTCCATAATCTTATCAGTGGGCCAAATTTCAGAATCAGTGCTGGGTAATGGCGTAGAAAATGGTGTTTTGGTCTCAGGTTGCATTCTGGGAACAGAGCTTTTCTTGACTCTATATATTCTTGAATAAGAATATCAAGATATGCTACCTGAGCCACTGAAATTTTCTGAGCACACACCATGTCTACAATATCTTTCAGCTGCAGAGTTAAGTTCCACACATCGTCTGTGGGGTCTGTCACTATGTCACCAACTATAAGAGGCAGCAATCGGAGGAAGTTCCAGTTCTGTACAGCCTGTCCTGAGAGTTTAGCTGCTTGAGGGCTGACCTCAGATGGCTTTGTAGAAGCATCAGAGGCATGGTAACTAAACTGTTTGATGCGTCGATTCAGAGTGGAGTAAGTGAACCATGCTTTTTTCTTTATGAAGTACTTTAGATACAGTGCCACATCATAAGCCAAAACTCCCTCAAAGATATCGTGACCTAGACATGGTGGCAAGCCTGGCATACAAACGTTGAAGTATTTCAGTGAATTGAACACTGACCTGAACTTCACTCCTTCGACATCTGGTGTATTGTCAATCTGGAGGCGATCAACAGCAGAGTTGTAGTTCTCTTTGGTACGTTCTGGTCCACACAGATTTGGGTCAGCACCCTGAAATTCAGATTTCGTTATCAGGCAGTACCTGCAGAAGTACTTTGAAGAACTAAAATTTTCAGTGAAGCCACCAATACAGTGAGAACCCAGATTATCACCAGTAATGCAAAACAAAGTTCCTTTAACTCTAGTTTCATCTGATGTAACAATCCCACTGTCCTCCAGTTCTTTCAAGTCTGCTAGTAATTCAGAGAACACATTAGCATGACCAAACTCTTTAAAATCTTTCTCCCTGCACAGTAAGACAAGAGACATGTGGTCTGTGTCTGAGCGTACATGAAGTGGCAAGTTTGCCACTGATGCATATACAGCTAATACCTTGTGTTTTGTCCTTGCAGAGCCTAAAGGGTTAACGACTTCAAAGGCATCCTGGTAGAGTACTAGCTTGAGGCATGATGGGTTTTGACCAAAAAAATCATTTGATTTAAACAGCTTACTATCACTTATGTCACACAGAACATCAGCAGGAGACTCAGTAGAGGGCTCTTCTGATTTCTGCCACAGATCAGACTCTAGCAAACATCTCAAAGTCTCTCTTAAAGGCACATAATAGGCAAACCTATCTTTTCTGTTTTCATCTCTCCCTAAGAATATTTTCTTTGGTTCCACATAGTTGAAGGTTTTTTTAAAGGTCTGAGCTCTGGAGTACACTGTCCTCAATGGTCCGGTATGACATGCAGAAAACAAATCATAGCTTTTGACAGACTCGCAGACTTTGTTGATGTCCTCCTCTGATAATGATGTGTCATCTTTTAACAGTGATGCAAGTTTACCCAAACTGTATGTCTGTCCCAACTCATGTATGTTCTGCATTTCCTCCACAATGTTCTGTATGGTTGAAGCAGGCAGTAGAAACTGACCCTGCAATTTCAAGTAGAATAGTGAAACGTTTCTCAGAAAAAAATCACAGAATTCAGGGGACATTTCCATGTTATCTTCATCTGTAATAGACTGTGCAGCAGGCTCAGAAATCAAGGGTACAAAGTCATCTGATGTGGTTGGAACAGATGATGATTGACATGCAGACTCTCTATATAAATCACCAATGCTGCGGTCTGAAAACTCTCTGTGTTTACGTGACATGTGGGCAGTAAAAGATGATTTAACTCTAAAGGTATTTGTGCATCCTCTTACTGGACAAGTGACCACGTGTCCTTCCACAATATGGCTCTTCAGATGAGCTATTAACTCTTTAGAGTTTTGACACTGAAGTTCACACATCGCCACTGCACATGTAAACGCAGAAACCACCGCCACACTAGTGACATGGGTAGGGGCAGGTGCAGAGTGTCTTCGGTAAAAATGAGCCTTAAACGCGCCATACCTGGTGTATGTCTGCTTGCAGTCTGCTTCAATACACCGAAAGAAACAACGTGGCTCATTCCGATGCAGCTTACAATGAAGCACGTAGCCCCTTGATGACTGCACTACCTTTCCACAGAAATTACAGGTAAACATATCTCCATGTACTTGGGTAATTCCTCCCTACCAAATTAAGCACGCCAAACACCGAAGCTAATCAAGAGCAATGCTTCCCTCACCACAGTAATCCTAACTGAACTCACAAATGCTAACTAAATTCACAACCTCACTCATAAAAAAATAACTGGTGGGTTTTTAAAACAGAGATAACTTCAAGTTGCATGTACTCACCTCGAATTAATTGAAAGCTGCCAGGAAGATGCTGTGGTCCAAGCAGCTAACAAGGAGCTAATCCAAATTCAAAACTGCGTCCGTTAGCAAAGCGTCTCCTGCTTGAAAAAAAGAGCGGGCGGCACAGCTCAGCAGCGCGCCGCGCTATTGGTCATTTTTAGGTGACGTCATCACGCAAGGTAATGTCGCTCTTCGTCCCGCCTCCTCTCAGGTCCGGAAGTAAAATTCCCCTTGCTTTGAGGCCGTATGGATTTCAAAAAAGTCTTTAACTCCGTAACTACGTCAGCTCGGGCTGAAACCAGCTATGTGGTTATAAAGCGACCTCAAAGTCAGATGTAGGTGAAAAAAGTACGTATGAGATCGATATAGTTTAGGAAAAAATACAGTTTAACAGCGAGCCTTCGTCCTAGAACTACATTACCCAGGATGCTCGGTAGTCACATGATCTACTACAATGCTTTTGATTGGTGGAGCTTCACGTTCCCCCGCGATGGATTTATTCATTGAGTAGAGGCAAATGTAATGATTGTGTGCAACCATCATGCGTTATTTTAGTGATGAAATAAAGTGTTAAAAATCATCACAAATCTGGTCGTGTTTGCTCTAGCGGTGTGTCAGGAGGTCACTTTGTGGGGTCAGTCATTATTTTTAAGTAAGATATATAAAAGATATATTTAATGAGAACAGGTGGTTTAGATAGATTTATTGATTTTCATATACTTTTCGATGTTATTATTTAACATCCAGTTTTTTGGCTGGTTATTTAAAAGTATTAAAGCACAAACAAAGGCCATAGTTAAGGTTTTATATGTATTACATTCGATTGAAAAATGACATTGCTCAACTTTCTACCTCATACGTTTTTCCAAAATTCTAAAAATTATAGTTCAAAACATGTCAGATTTACAACAACCAAAAGTTTTGCTCTAAAGTAAAAAAACGTTAAAACTAAATTGTCTTTTACTGCTGATATTTGCTTTTTTAAAAATGGTATTCACTGCTTGTATTATTACAGTGGACCCTATTTTTTAACATCTTGCTTCTGTAAAAATTAATGTTTTTGTCTGCTTAAAAATCTACAGAGTTAAACTGTGAATTCCAATGTGCACAACCCCAAAAGATGTAGTTTTACTCAAATAATACCGTAAAATCGAAGGTTTTCAGACATTTTCAACATTACAATATTTAATTGTAAAATGTATGCATATTTATTTGTTTTAACAGAAAATATTTATAATTTCAACATTTTATTACAGTAAAAAACAAAGTTTTATCCAGTCTCACAATTAACGGTTAATCAATCTATTTAATACAGTAAAAGGACGTTTTTGGTTTTACGCTCCATTACCGTTGGAATTTTACGGTGTTTTGCTGTATATTTTACTGACATTTCTTACAGTGTAGATCAGTTAAGAACAATTCTTGATTGAGTAAGAACAATTATTTAAAGTGAATACACAAAAAAAACCTTTTTCAAGTTTACCACTCAGTTTCATTTACCAAACAGTGAATTGCTAAGAACAAACAGAATAAGATAAAACAATTTACTACCATTGTAATTTTTTTATTCAAACTTTATTTGAAAAATTATTTGAAATTTTGAAATTCTTTAGATTTCTTCGTACGATTTTGACCCACAACAAATCAACATGTCTATCTCCTCAGACGACCATCCAGCCGAGAACTTAGAATTCCTCCTCACAGAAATTTTAGGGGACGGAAAATCCACAATTGATGCCAAAATCCAAGAATCCCCTCCTCAAGAATTAGGAGACCTTTTGGCCGATTGCGTCACTGCAGTCGTTTCAAAAAAACTGAAAGATAAGGAGCTGGTTAAACAGCTTGGCTTTGTAATATCAGCATGCTCCGCCCAGTTAAAATACGAACAGAATCGGGTTAAAATCCTCGAGAGCGAACGCGACGCTCAACTCCATCGAGGAATGCGAAGCCCGCTGCGCGAACATCACGGTCCAGTATGAAGAAACACGTGAAGAAAATGGACTGCTCCAAATGCGTGTCAGTTACTTAGAAAAAGTGGAAGATCAAGTGAATCAATTAATTACTGAGAATAAAGAATTAGAAAAATCCACGACTAAGCAGTTTATGTGCTTCATAAAGTTCTATAAAGGAATGAGAATCCTTCCACTCATCATAGAACAAGAAGCCATAACATTTTGAAGAGCTGCCCAGGACCAACATCTGGATCCACAGTAGTTTCACCAAAAGATTCCTGGGATATGTTCAATATAATTGAGGAGGTTCTAAAATGCACCAACTTGGAGGGAAGAAGAAGCTCCATGAGAAGAAACTATTCATCGTGTGAAGTCATTGCCAGAACAAGTCAAACATACCACCCATCATGAGGTCCTCCACATCACAGGAGATGTCAACATGACCATGGTGAGCTTTGTGCAGAAGAAAGGAAAGTCTGTGGTCCTCCTGAGGACTATGTATGATGACACAACTGTTAGGTCCAAATACGTTAAGACCGTTGCTAAAATGTGAATGTTGGGTCTAAATACGTTAAGACCGTTGCAATCACAACTCAGGGAGAAAAACACTATCTGACTTAAAGGCGACCAGAGGCAGAGAGGTGCGAGCTGCAGCTCGGAGAAAAACCCAACAAAAAGAGACACAAAAGTCCGATATAAGTTGGATTGCTCTGATGGTGATGCCTCAGAACCAGGTATTTATTATAGAAAACATAGACCACACCCAGAGGGCTGTGCAACAGCGCTCTGGGTGCAGGATTAATACCATATATGGTAACACAAAAACTTTGGGGGAGAAAAACAGCTCATATGTCCATTCAGTGGGTCACATACCCACACTGGCCCAAACTAGTTTAAACCAGCTATGGTGGACAATGGATATGTTTTGCAAACACACACACACACACACACACACAGTTAATCATGGATAATTTCATATTCTAACTATCGTTTAATCATTTAACTATAACTAATAAAGTAATAAAAACCACACAGACTATAACATATCTTACATATCCGCCCTGTTGTGGGTTTGGAAAACATCAAGCAGACGGGCGTCTTCACAGGTTTACCCGGTGCCATCATAGGACCAAAACAACAGGGATGACCACCGTGAGGTGGGGCGAAAACCCGACAGCTAGTACGGGAAAAATTCCCCACCGTCCCCCCCTGCTGGGGCGAACATCGATTCTGATCCACGGTGATCTGGAGACAGTTCAGGGTGTATGTACAACTGATGACCCAAAACCATGGTGTTGAAGATAGGGCTTTAGGTCTCAGTGTGTGTTTGGAGTTGGTAAGGGAGGGTCAGAGGTTACCAGCACATAACCCTCCAGTAGCAGTGAACCTTTACCGCTCACTGTGATGATGGGAAGGTGTGGCAGGGTCTTAGTCCATCAATGGGGCAGATGGGGAGAGACCCATAACATGGAGTTGGTACTCTGGGGAAGCCTGGACCTGCATAGCACCGATGATCATGTTGTCTATGCCTTTCTTCACACAGGGGACGATGCAACAGCAGGCAAGACCAACGACCAGCAGCACAGCCAGAAGAGGGAGACCCAGACGTAGCAGGAATTGGAACCAGGAGCCTTGGAACAGCCAGTCCCACCCGGATGAATGGACATTGGACTCGTCAGCTGACATGGCACCTTCCAGGTTGCGGAGTGTTTGCAGGGCGTCCTCGATGGACTCCGAGGAGTTATTAGGTATGTATGTACAGCAGGTAGCACCCACCATAGCACACACACCACCTGTGGAAGCTAAAATCGTATCTAAAGCCATACGGTTCTGAATAGCCATTTGCGCGGTGGCCGCTGTTCTAGCATTCATTTTGTTATTAACAGCTAAAGATGCATTAAGAAGCATGTGAAAGCGGTATTGGAGGGTCTCTACCATAAGGGAATTCTTACCCACGCCTATATTAGGGAAAAGAGCATGAACGACTTTTTGACTAGTTGACCAATATCTATGTTCGTGAGGGACGTCTGAGCCCCATATTGCATCATGAGGTGTGAAGGTTATAATCTCACGACGAGAACGACTAGGCATTGTCATATGAACTATGAAAGACCCATCTGTGACTGCTACTGGTACACAAACGGCTGACATATTAATTGGAGGGGAAGGATAAACTTTATCACCGCACTTCAACCAAACACCGTCTCTAGCAAACATTGGGACAACCGTACTGACGTTCCGAACGGTAGCACAATGGTTTATGTCTACCGATGGTAGACCTTTGGTGTTAGTTGGTGGACCATTAAATCGTACGCATAAAGGATAGCAGTGAGTATAATTACCACAGGGGACAGCATTCGTGTTTAGGTGTTTAGCAGCCTGACCTAGGGGCTCGAGGGTTTTTAGCACTGGTAGAACAGGAGGGCACGGGGTCGCGGACTTATTTTGTAAACATTCTAGTACTTTCTTTGAGTCAGGGGCTGGCAGGGATGCGGACAACAGAGTCGGGGATGTTACAGCGTGCGGCAGATGTGAGCAAACATAGCAACTATCATTAGTTACTGTTCGTGCAGATAGTTCTACCATACGGTACCAAGAATTAGCGCGCAGACGATGATGGACGTGATTATTCTGTTCAGACAGTAATGCGAGTAACGAGTCAGGTTCTTCTGTTGGCATAGGTTTTGCATTTATAACTCGTATATTCTGTCTAACCTCAGGTGTTAACACTATGTCCATGCGTGGTTTAACTACAATGGGAGTGGCCGGAGGTGTAATACAAATATCCACCCAAAAGATGGGATCTGTCCCTTGTACGTCAGGGCCGAATCCCATAAGCAAACAAGAAGGAGGTACCGCGGTGGTGTTAACGGTTAGGAGTAGGATTTTTTGTTTCTGAACAATTGTTTTTCGCAATGACAGATATGCCGCTGTAACGGTACGTGTAGATGGTGTGAGGGGCCAGGTAATAGGGGTGTAGCTTGTATGGAGGAGTACCTCAGACCAACCATGAGTAGACCATGATTGGTCTGCTCCCCGGACTTGCATGTACCATTCATAATTTACATAGTCCTTACCATGTTTCCATGGTGTGTAGCCTTTATTAGCCAGAGCCTCTAGTGGAATTGTAACGTCACTTAAAATGTCCGGTATTTGTGGTATGCACATAACGAGGTTAAAGCCCCCGGGGCATCTACCTATGTAATCATACCAAGGTGAGCTTAGAGCCCCTGCTAGCACTTCCTGGGATCCCACGAGGAGGAGGAGGAACAACAGATCCATCTCTGTGTTACTAGGGTGTATCACCTGCTGTGGTGGGTTTCTGTACCTTTTTCCCGTGTGATTGGTGTATCCACGTCTGTCTTTCAGCTATCTTAAATGCAGTTGGTGTGGTTAGCAGAACTGTGTAAGGGCCGTCCCACCGTGGAGTACACCAGTGTTTTCTCTTAATCACCTTGATGAGGACCCAATCACCAGGACGAAGGGGATCTGAAACAGGTAAAGAGAGACTAGGCAGTGTATTAGCTTCAACAATTTCAGCATCTGTGAATAATTTAACCATCCATTTTGTTATTGGATCCAACTCTCCCTCCTGATCCTGCACCCACTTAGAACTGGTGAGGGGTAGGTGAAAAGGTCGTCCTGTGACAACCTCAAAGGGGGTCAAACCCTGTGTGTTTGGTGTTATGCGCATGTACATTTCTACCAGGTTAACACACTCTGGCCAGGGCCTGTTTGTTTGTTCTACAGCTTTTTTTAATCTGTTTTTAATGGTACCATTGTTGCGTTCTACCAATCCAGCACTAGCCGGGTGGTAGGAGCAGTGATGTTTTAATTCAATGCCCATGGCCTCTGTCAGCAGGAGTATTACTCTGTTAACAAAATGGGGTCCATTGTCGCTCCAAATCTGTCGTGGGATGCCATGTTGAGGTATTATTCGTGTCAAAAGGGCCTTTGCCACTGTCATTGCATCATTTGTTTTAGCGGGCACTATGGTGACCCATTTTGAGAATGAGTCCACCAGAACCAAACAATACGTATACCTCTGAATAGTGTGCAGTGTTATGAAATCCATCATAATGACCTCAAAAGGATATGTACCAGCTGGTGTTTTACCCCGAGGGGGCCTAACATTACCCTGAGGATTATGACGACAACAGATGATACACTGACGACAAAAGTTTTTAAAATGGGTTTGGAGTCCTAGTGGTATATGAAATGACTGTTTGACTATGTCTACCATCCCTCCTGTTGAGACATGGGCCAACCCATGGCTCATTCTAGCAACGACGTCAAACAAACATCTAGGCAAACATGGCTTGTCATTTAACATAAATACTCCAGAGTCATTTTTAACAGCACCTTCAGTCACCCATTTCGTTTTCTCACTTTCAGGAGCGTTAACATGCATATCAATCAGGACTTCATCCGGCAAGCAAAGTGGTACAACATCAACAGGCAACAACTGGACAGTAAGTGCTTCAGTAAAAGCAGCTTTTTTAGCTTCAACATCAGCTTTTGCATTGCCCAGAGAGACAGCATCAGTGGCGCCAGTATGTGCTTTGCATTTACATATCGCCAATGATGTAGGTAAGAGGACTGAAGCAAGAAGGTCTTTTAACAGGGAGGCATGTTGCACAGGCTTTCCACTAGATGTCTTCATACCTCTCCTAGCCCACTGAGCAGCAAACACATGAACTGTGGAAAAAGCATACTGGCTATCAGTGTAAATTGTGACTTTCTTGCCTTTGAAAAGTCTACAGGCTTCTGTCAAGGCCACGATTTCAGCTGCCTGTGCAGACTGATTTCCAGCCAATTTGCCTGATTTCAACACAGTGTCGCATGTAACTACTGCATAACCAGTATGATTTGTTCCATCAGGTGCTTTGGAGGAGGAGCCATCTACAAACACTACATCTCCGTCTTTCAATGGAATGTCTGTCAAATCTGGACGTGGCTTGCATGTCACCGACACTAACTGTCCACAGTCATGCGGTGTCCCATCGTCAGCTGTTGGTATCAATGTAGCTGGGTTAAAAGCAGCACAGCGCTTTAGAATGAGGTTGGCTGGGGTCAACAAGGTGTTAGTAAGGTGTAAAAACCTGGCAGGAGATAAGAACGACATTTTTGTTTGTGTTAACAGGATGTCAACTGCATGGCTGACTAACAGTGTCAAAGGATGGAACAACACTACTTCAGCAGACGCGTGCACAGCCATGGCTGCGGCGCAAATCGCCTGAACGCAATGGGGAAGTGCCCTAGCCACATCATCTAATCGTTTAGAGTAATAGGCTATTGGTCGTTGCTTCTCACCGTATTGCTGTAGTAGTACTGATGTCATGTAACCGTCCTTACAGTCAACAGACTGTGTAAATGGCTTGTTGTAATCTGGCAGCGCCATCACCCCTGTTCCTGTTATGATTTGTTTCACTTTTGTAAATGCTTCTTCCGCGTCAGGTGTCCACTGCAAAGGTGCGCTTAAAGTTTGATGTGTATCTAACATTAGGTTCTGTAATGGGGCAGTTATGATAGCATAATCAACGATCCACGACCTGCAATAATTCGCTAGGCCTAAAAAGGCCATCATTTGTCTGACGGTAAGCGGTTTTGGTGCCATTTGTACTGCTTCCTTACGTGATGTAGTAAGTTCTTTCCCTTCAGCTGAAATGTTATGACCAAGGAATGTTACTTTTTCCTGTGTAAATTGTAGTTTCTCTAATGAGGCCTTATTTCCTGTTTTTAAACCCTGAGCGTTGGCTCACCAGGGCTGCAGCCATGGCCTCAGCCAATACATTAACATTAGCTGACTCAGTTTTTGCTTTCTTTTTCTCAGTGACTTCATAAGCATGTTCGGCCCATTCCATTAGCTCTGGAACAGTGAGGGTGCGGTGTGTGACACAGTTTGCTTTTATGAAATCTGACACGTTTGGCAACAAACCACTGATTAACCACATTTTTAGCTGTATTTGGTATGGATTATCCACCAGCGGAGAATGAGGAAGCCCGCTATTAGTCCTAAAAACCGTTTCTAAACGGGCACGATATTCCATTGGCGTCTCGTCTGATTTCTGACGACACGCACTTATTTCTTCGTGGCTTGGGGGTTTTGTGTAAGTCGCTCTTACTCTTTGCATCAGTGCTTCAACCTGCTGTCGCAGCTCATTAGAGTTATGTGCTAGGGGCTGACGGTTAACTTGTCTCCCGGTATAACCGCCCACCACTACTGGATATCGGTGTCTAAGTGTTAGTTTTAAAACCTTTTCCACCTCCAGTCCGTTTAAATGCCATGTCTCAATCAACCCACATACTTGTTCAGCATAAGCAGTCGGGTCCTTCTCAACGTCACATACGCCCCTACAGGCATCTAATGCTTCCTGCTCCGTCCATGGGCGAAACAACAACAGCTGTGGGGGATGTGCACCCTGTAATGGATCCTGTGGGTTTAGGAATTCTCCTGCACGAGGGTTAGCTACCTCAATCATAGGCAAAATTGGATATAGATTTTCCTCTATCCCTGCCTGGGCTATGTGATATTGCTCATCCTCCTCACTGTTAACACTTTCTTTCATCTGTTTTGACTTTTGTTTAGCTGCCCTAGTCACAGGTCCCTTTGTTTCTTGTCCTGCAACTGCTCCCCCCTCTTGTAAACCCCCTGCGGCCCCATTCTGTTGCTGATTTGTCTCCTCAACTCTACGCGGTACACACACGGTCTCATCACAAAGCTGTATTTTAGCTGCTGCTGCTAACACTTTCTGTTTCCTTCTCTCTTCACCTTTCTCTATCTGTGTTTTCCTAATACTCATAGCATCTTTCCAGATACACACTACTCTTAAGTGGTCTGCTATTAACTCAGCCTGCTTAGGACGTAACTTTTTTAATGCCTTCACTCTTTTTCCTTTACACCAGATGGACACTTTCTCTATTCCAGCTTCGTCTGATAATTTCCCTGCAAACCCACAATTTTTGTACCAATCATCTAGATAGCAACAACTACCGGGATACTTTCTCTGCATGAATTTCACATCATTATTTTCCATCAATGCTTTACGCTGCGCGTTACCCATGTTCTCAGCACGGGATTTACAGACACCGTTACAACAAAGAAACACCACAAAGAAACAACACACAAAGAAACAACACACAACAACTCCCGTCTGCCCTCTGTCCCTTTACCACGCCGTGTGAGTTTTACGTCACCCACCACGGTCTTCGCTCCCCGTTGTACGTCACGGGTACTATGGTGAAAAGAAACAGCTTCTCACCTCGTCAGTGTTCTCCCTGGTTCGTGGGACCCGTCACTCCCCGTCCGGGTCGGTGCTGGAACAAGCTGTGACCACCCCTGCAAAGGAGGGGGTGCCGGCAGTTTTACTAATGGTCCGGTTGCGCCCGCACCGATCCAGACGAAAAGATGTAAGGTCCCGGGTTGCGGCACCAGTGAATGTTAGGTCCAAATACGTTAAGACCGTTGCTAAAATGTGAATGTTGGGTCTAAATACGTTAAGACCGTTGCAATCACAACTCAGGGAGAAAAACACTATCTGACTTAAAGGCGACCAGAGGCAGAGAGGTGCGAGCTGCAGCTCGGAGAAAAACCCAACAAAAAGAGACACAAAAGTCCGATATAAGTTGGATTGCTCTGATGGTGATGCCTCAGAACCAGGTATTTATTATAGAAAACATAGACCACACCCAGAGGGCTGTGCAACAGCGCTCTGGGTGCAGGATTAATACCATATATGGTAACACAAAAACTTTGGGGGAGAAAAAGGCTCATATGTCCATGCAATGGGTCACATACCCCCACACTGGCCCAAACTAGTTTAAACCAGCTATGGTGGACAATGGATATGTTTTGCAAACACACACACACACACACACACACAGTTAATCATGGATAATTTCATATTCTAACTATCGTTTAATCATTTAACTATAACTAATAAAGTAATAAAAACCACACAGACTATAACATATCTTACAACAACAGTGGAGGACAGCAGTCAGAAGAAGAAACAAACAGAAGGAGGAGTGGTCTCAATGGATGAGATGGTTAACAACATATGGCAAGCCCTTTTAACATTTAATAAGTCTGGCGGACATGTAGCAATTTAGTTTTCACTAGTGGAAATTACATTTGAACATGTTCAAATGTAATTTTGACATGTTGAAATGTTAATTCAAGATATCTGTAAAGCCATTTTCACACGTAACAAATATATTTCTACATGTCAAAATGTCATTTCGACATGTAGAAACTGAATTACAGATATCTGCAATTACATTTTTACATGTAACAATGTAATTGCAGATATCTGCAATTGAATTACAACATGTGGAAATGCAGTTTCGGATATGTGGGCGGGATAATGACGTCATTTCGGATATGTAGTCCGAATTACCATATTAATTGTAGATATCTACAATGTTATTTGAACATGTTGTAATTCAATTGCAGATATCTGCAATTCAATTGTTACATGTAACAATTGAATTGTAGATATCATGAATTAGAATTGCCACATGTCAAAATTAAATTGCAGATATCAGCAATTACATTTTTACATGTAACAATTGAATTGCAGATATCTGCAATTACATTTTTACATGTAACAATTGAATTGCAGATATCTGCAATTGAATTTCAGATATCTTTTTAAATGTTAAAAGGGCTTGCCATAAACAACAACTCATGTAAGTGAAGAACACAGAGGTGGTCAATGGTGCTCTGGTACAATATGGTGGATGTTAATGTCTACACCAGTTTCACTGCACAACACCCTGATTACATGAGTGTTCTAAACAATGCACAGCAGCTATTCATCAAGGAGCTGGACAAAGAACTGCTCATTCCACATATACAGTAAGGATGGAGGGTACACCACAACTACATATGCATTTCATTGATGCAATGAGAAGATGTGTGATATAGAAACAGAACACTACCATCATACAGCCATAAGAAGACGTCAGGCTGGAGGGACAAGGAGAAAAGTAGGCGGTGCTCAATCTGTGGTTTCCATAGACAGAAAAGTCTCCAGCTGGTGTTCCCAGTCTCACCCAGTCTGTGTACAAATATGTAGGGCTCATTTGTGGAGAACGTATATAATGAGATAGTAGTTTGTGTTCTACAGATGTGGTTAGTTGTGGTTTTATTTGGTCACATTCACCAAAGTTCAATGACCATGTTTTCTGTTATTATCACTATGTGTATGTGTTACAAAATGATAAACATTAAATGTTTGACCAAAAAAACTCCTAAAGTGATTATTTGAAGTAAAGTTTTGGTACAGTATGGAGTCCATTCATTTAGAATCACACTTAGGAAAATGTTTGTTCTTTTATTTATTATTTATTTTTATTTATTCAATTCATTTCCGACATGGTTGCAATCACAGAAATTCAGATCAAAATCACATCATTGTTTTTTTTTTTGTTTTTTTTTGTCTTTTTTTCATGCCGGAAAGGGCGACGGAAAAAAGCATTTTGCTTTTCTAGATCCGTCCCCTGATTTGAACACAGATAATTTTACATCAAACCTCGTTTCTTCCCTTGTCAAACATTCTCATCTTCTTCATAATTTCATCTTTTCATTAACATTTTTTTTTTGTCCTTTTTTATGTGATATGTTCTCGTCTGCAGTCATTGTTCCTGTTGTTACTCCTCCTCACTGTCCTTTTTTTCCGTATCTCCTCAAGCTTTCTTTTCCAGTCGTTGTTTACGTTCCTCCAACTCTCCAAACAAAAAGTTCTTCTTCTCTCTGAGAACCTTCATATCCTCTGAAAGTCGCCTCAGCTTACGATCCATCAGAAAGGCACATACACATACACATACCCCCATCATTAGCAGGCCAAAGATCATGACTCCTAGCAGATAGATGTCCTCCACATCTTCCACTGTCAGCAGGGAGAGACAGAGCATCAGGCTTCTCCCTCGTGCATCCATGACATATCCACCTGGGTATGTGTCCTTAGGACACGCTGGTTTGTGCTGTAGTGATCGCCTCGTCTTGAAGATTTTGTCGATGGCGCTTAATGACCAGTTGATGAGTTCCATGTCGTCGCTGTAGAGTTTGATGAAGAGTTGACTTCAGATCTGTATGTGTGTAGAAATGTCCTCCGTGTTTTCTCCTTAAATCCTTTCAGATTAACGGACTGTTGTGTCTCTGCATCAAGGCTGTTCCAGAGGTTCATGGCTCTATACACAGTACTATGTTTACTAACGTTAGATTTAACCCTGTCTGGTCTAAACACATTATTATGTCTGAAGTCGTAGGAATTTTGATTGTATGTGAAACGTTTTTGTATTTGATGTGGTAGTTTTTTAGATGAAGCCCTAAATGCGTGTATTTGTGTGTTGTAGTGTATTATTTCTTGCAGTTTTAGGTATTTTGCCTCCACAAATAAATCGTTTGTGTGTGTGTTGTGTGGTGGTTTATGTAAAATTCTTATAGCTTTTTTTTGTAGTTTAAATAGTGGTTCAAGATACGTTTTGTAGTTATTTCCCCATATTTCGGAGCAGTAATTTAAGTGTGATGCTATGAGTGAAGAATAGATTGTTTTAAGTGATTTGGTTTGTAGGATTTGTTGAAGCTTCCATAGGATGTAACTGCTTTTGGCAACTTTGTTTTTGTTTTTTCCAGGTCAGCTTGTCGTCCATCCAAACTCCTAGTACCCTATATTCTTTTACTTCTTCTATTATTTCCATGTTTAGTTTCAGTCTTATATCTCCTGTTATTTTTCTCTTTCCGAATTTGATGAATTTTGTTTTACAGACATTTAGGGCTAGTTTATTTATATCTAACCATGTTTGAATTTTTAATAGTTCTTCATTTGTTGACTCTATTAGAGTTTTAATGTCTTTACCTGTGCATAGAATGGTTGTATCATCTGCAAACAACGTTAGTTTGAGGCTATGTGACACTTTGAAAATGTCGTTTATGTATAGAATGAACAGTTTTGGCCCTAAAATTGAACCCTGAGGAACACCACATTGTATGGTTTGGCATTTTGATGTGTGTTCTTCAAAGTCAACATATTGTCTCCTATTTGTCATATAGCTTTTAATCCATTTTAAGGCGTTGTGCTTTATTCTGTAATTTTGAAGTTTTTCTTCTAGAATATCATGATTAATTGTGTCAAAGGCTTTTTTAGGTCCAGAAAAATTCCGAATACAAATAGTTTTTTTTCTAATGCTTCTCTTATATTCTCCGTGATGTCAATTATAGCCATTGTTGTTGAACGTCCTTTTCTAAACCCATATTGTCCTTCATGTAGTATATTATTGTCTTCTATAAATTTGTCAAGTCTGTTCATAAACAGTTTTTCCAGAATTTTTGATAATTGTAGTAATATTGATATAGGTCGATAATTAGTGAAATTACATTTTTATCCACTCTTGTAAATCGGTCTGATTTTTGCAATTTTCATCTTTTCTGTGAAAACCCCATTCTTAAATGATAGATTACTTATATGTGTTAATGGCGGGGTTATTTCAGCTGTTATGGTTTTTATTAGACTCATAGTTAGATTATTAACGTCTCTGGATTTTTTTGAGGTACAGGTTGTGGATTATTCTGTCCACCTCTGCTTCTGTTACTTCTTCAAGTACAAGGTACTTATCAATGTCTTTCTTCTCATTGTCAAAATGGTTCCGTTTAAATTTTGGGTGTTTATTTATTCCTTTTCTCTATGTCTTTTCCAGTATTTATGAAAAAACTGTTGAGTTCTTGTGCTATTATGTTTTTATTGTATTCTTTTACATTGTTTATTATAAAATGGTCTGCATTTTTTTCTTTACTTTTACACATGGTTATGGTGTTTATAATTTCCCACAATTTTTTGTTTTTGTTTTATTCTCTTTTAATTGTTTTTCATAATATTCTCTTTTTTTTTCTCTTAGTAAATTATTGACTTTGTTTCTGTATTTTTTGTAACGTACTTCTGCTTTTACTGTTTTTTCTGTTATATATTTTTTATATAATATGTTTTTCTTTTTGCATACGTTGGCTATTTTCTTATTAATCCATGGTACGTTGTTTGTTTTACTTTTGGTTGTTATTTGTTTCAAAGGGCAGCATTTATCGTATATTGTCGTTATTGTGTCTGTAAATGTGTCATATGCTACGTTCACGTCTTGTTCATTGAAAACACTTTCCCACGTCTCTCTTTTTATCTGTTGTTTAAAGTTTTCTAGTTGTTTTTCTCCTTCCAGTCTTCTGTATGTCTGTGTGTTATGATTTTCACGGTTTTTCTTCTCTTTTGCGTTTAGTATCATAAATATTGGTAAATGATCAGAGATGTCATTTATTAATATACCACTCTCTATATCTGTGTTTTGTATGTTTGTGAAGATGTTATCTATCAGTGTTGAGCTGTGTTTATTAATTCTGGTTGGTTGCGTTATGAGAGGTTTTAATCCATTTGTGTACATGTAATTAGTAAAGTCTTCAATGTGTGTATTTTTTAAAGGATTTAAAATGTTTATATTGAAGTCTCCACATATCAGTAATCTCTTATTTTTAATTTCTTCTATCATTTTAGTTAGTTTCTCATTAAATATGTCTATTTTACAGTCAGGTGCACGATACAAACAACAGATTATTATCTTACGTCCCTCTGGACTTGTAATTTTCACTGTTATACATTCCATTACTTCTTCCACAGTTAAACTCAAAGACTCTATAATCTCCATCTCTATATTTTCTTTTATGAATAGTGCTACCCCTCCTCCTGGCTTATGTAATCTGTTCTTATAGACAAAGTTATATCCTTTTATCATAAAATCCATGCCTTTTTTTTCTTTCAGCCAAGTTTCTGATAGTGATATTATGTCAAACCTATACAATGTGGAGATGTAATCCTTAATGTCTTCAAAATTTGCATACATACTCCAACAATTACAGTGAACAAGTGACAGACCTTTTTCCTTCTTTGTTTCCATTTTGAATTCATTCTCTGTGTAGTAGTGGCAGTTTGTGTCTTGTTTCCAGTGTGAAAAGTTCTTAAAAAAAAAAGAATAACAATATATTATGCTTTCCAATAAAATGTGCACAACTCAATAATTACAATCCATCAAATCAGTCACACAAATAATTTCATTCAAATCAATGACCAATAAAAACTGATTTACTGTCAATAATCATTATTCTTTTTATTGATCCAGAAAGTTGAATTATGAGGAGATGATATGTGGGAAAATAATATTTTGGGAAAAAGAAAGAAAAGTTTATTCATAGAAGAAGAAAGTAGACACACCTCCCTCAGATTGTTCCCATGACGACAGTTTCTCTGAGGAATGTTTGTCCTCCTTTACACATAATCAATATTATTGATTTCATCTAATTCTATATAGTGACTAAATAAATAAATGGGTCTAAATCAAACAATAAATAAACTACACATATAACACAGGACAAGTCAACAACAGCTGTGTTGCCAGGTTGGGTTTAGAGTTTTTGAAGGAGACGATGTAGATACATTTATGACAGTTTATGGTAGAATTAGAATATAATAACAGCTCTATCTGGATGGCTCTGTGACAGCTACACATTGTTCAGAGGAAAAAATAAATAAACAGGAAACAGAAGGATTTCATTCATAGACTTATTAAAAAGTTTATTTAGTCACTTTAAAGTATTTAAAAAGCTCAATGAGCCTCTGTTTAGATAGTTTTAGTAGCACAGGCTACATACCTGAGCTAACGTCAGTAAACTCTACTAAACTTACATTATTAGTTTCATGCTTAAAGATGTTAATTTACAGGTTCTCTGTCTGAAAACAGCTGCTGGTTTAAGAGTAAATTAGTGCAGAAAACAACCTTTTGGTTTGTGAAACCATTAAAGATTGAGAATCAATCATTTCAGTAAAACAGATGATATTATCAGTTAAACATCTTGTAATAAGTGCAGGTAAATGTAGTATCTATATAGAGCCAGGAGGTGGTGGTAGAGCTACAGTATAGATGTGCTGTTCCACAGGTTGGACCATGTGAATAGATTGTAAATGTTACGGGTCCCAAGGCTTACGAACCACAGCAACAAAAAGAGTTTGGTTTTGGTGTCTGGAAAACACAGGCAAAGGACTCAGAGTAATGAAGACACGAGCCGCACATTTCTCTTCCCAGGTTACCTCTGTTTATTACATGGAATTGTTAAACTTTCACTATTCAACCAAACTTGTCTTTTTAACAATTATTTGTCTTTCAATGTCTTTTTGTCTAAATTACAGTCTGTTAAATATGCAATAAACACAACAATATGGTCCTTCACACATTCACTCATCACAGACATCAACCAGATATTTATTTTATCTGAAAGTGTATTTCAGTATTTATACTGACTTTGTGGCTACTATGGCATAGTGCCAAATATTGTGTAGTTCTTACCACTAATGCATATTAATACTGTTTAAATCCGTTCCCAGACTGACACATTTAACATAGAAAATTTACTATTTAACTCTTCACAGTTTTTTTACAAACAAACTTACCTACTGCTTCTTTAAGCCCAACTTACTTTAACCTATTTCTGCAGTGAACTGAAACAGCATTTTCTCACCAAACCTATTACAAAAATAACTCAGAGCAAAATATTTGTGTGTTCAGCATCTCAGTATCCCAAATATTGTTAATACATTTCACAAACCACATTCATAACATGTACAGGAAGCCACAAATACACAAGTTACAGTATACATTGCACTATACAATGGTGCGCCACGTGTGTCACTTCAACTTGCCGAACGGCGAGCTACCTCCGCTCATAAGTCCTTTTTTAATAACAAAACACACTCACAAACCATGCCTAACTCTCTCTCTATAAGATATTTAGCTTTCAGTATTATTTCTGTGTGATTTTCAGAACGTACTAACCTGGAAAACACAGGTAAAGGATTCAGAGTAATGAAGACACGAGCCGCACATTTCTCTTCCCAGGTTACCTCTGACGGACGGGACGGAAACCCCCACCTAAAAGGGACCGGGTTGAGCCATCACCCGTGCACATTGGTTCCACTCTTTTCCTTCCGCTGAATTTCAGGCTTCAGTTCACAACAAATGTGAAATTAATTATTTTTGAGGGCTTCAATGATTAGTTAATCCCAATAATGGGCTGTTTGACTCCTCTACATAAACAAAATAAAGTGCTGAACAGGACACACAAACAATATCAAAAATAATATCTTTCAGAAATATCTAAGAAATAATATACAAAAATGTTATTATACATTTTGAATGGATCACATAAACTTTCCATGTGACCAGCAGTGATTAGAACTCAGTGAAGGAGAACCAGCAGAACAACAAGGATGCTTTAAAAGCACAGAGTCAGTTCAACTCAGACACAGAGTAGCTCATCTGGAGGACTGGGACCATTCCTGGAGGACTGGGACCATTCCTGGAGGACGCGACCATTCCTGGAGGACTGGGACCATTCCTGGAGGACTGGGACCATTCCTGGAGGACTGGGACCATTCCTGGAGGACTGGGACCATTCCTGGTCTGATGTCACCTGGAAAGTGATTTATTTTTATTTATTTATTCAGTTTATTTCCGACATGGTTACATTCACTTTTTTTTTTTTTTTTTTTTTTTCTTTTTTGTACATGCCGAAAAAGGAGACGAGAGAAGCAGTTTGCTTATCCGGGTCCCGTCCCCTGTTTTACCATCGCAAATTTACATGGGTTTACATGTCTCTCTGGTCAAAACATTCTTGATTTCTTCTGAACCATCTGTAGTCAGTGTTGTCCTCTCTATCTTTGTTCGTGTTGGCCTTGTTCCCTGCCAGACGTTGTTAGCGTTCCTCCAGTTCAAGAATAGTTCCTCTTTCGAAGGTGTTTGGAAGTTTTTTCCCTTTTCATCCATAATGTCACCTTGTTTTGTCTCTACATCAAGGGTAATTCAGCTGTTGTTAGTTCTATTGGCAGTGTTGTATCCTCCACTGTCTGATGATGGGATCAGATCCAACTTGTATAAACACATCACCACATCCCAGTTCACAAGCAAGGTAGTATTTTAATGTAATATATCTTAGTTCATAAGCGTGTTTCTAACTGCTGTTGTTAGTTTTATTGGCAGTGTTGTATTTTCCACTGTTAGATTTAACTTGTATAAACACATTATTATATCTTAGTTCATAAGCAAGGTAGTAATTTCATTGTATATAAAAAAAAACGTGTTTCTAACTGCACATATGACAATAAACACTTTGAATTTAAATTTAATGTAATCCTTAATCACCCCACCACCTAGCAATTGAAATGAATAAATGACAGACCTTTTTTACTCTTGGTTTCCACATTTAAATCGGTCTCCGTAAAATAATCACAGTCTGAGTTTTGTTTCCAGTGTTTATATAGATCTGGCTCCATATCCATGATTACCATCAGTAGTGTTGTTGTTTAGGTGGATCCTTCGTATTTTCCCAAGT
>NC_041051.1:0-42500 GCF_900634775.1 Gouania willdenowi | reverse complement strand
TGAAAACTGGGAAATGTTTTCTTTTGTCTCCATGTTGGCTTGAGTATATGGAATAAAATAAATAACATTGTCAACAGCATTAGTCTTGTGTCCTGTGTGGTGTCTACAGTAATGCATACAAGTGTTCACTGTGTGTATTGTTTTACAAAAAGTGTGAGCAGACATTGTGTTGACAGTTGTGCAAATTCACTGTGTGCTTCACCCATACTACTCTATGCACTTAGAAGCAGAATTAGCCCAAAGTGTAACTGGTGCAAACAGAGTGAAGTCATATGCAACGTGTGTGTTTCATTTGGTAAAAAAATATGGTTTTGATAAGTTAGTGTATAGTTTTTACAAGAGTGGTTCATTTTGCAAAGGAGTTAAGGTGTTTTGCTAATTGTGTATGTGGTTGGGCTATTCGTGTGTTGGGTTTTGCTAAACAAAACAAAACAATCAAAACTGTGTTTATTCAATCGTAAAAAACTGTAAACAGTGATAAATGTATTTACCTCCCTATAGGCCACATGATGGACCCAGTGCATTACTGATACTATTAGAATCATTTACAATCTCATTCTTATTTTTAATGAAAATTGAGCAGGATTTTAAATTAGCTGCAGTTTATTAAACTGTATTTTAGTTGAGTCATAAAAACTTACTAAGAGATAATAAACAAATTTACACAAATCAAAAAAGAAACAAACTACAAATCAAAGCCACTCACTGTTACATTAGCATGTGAAGCATAATACAACAACTTAGACTATACACAATGTATCTATAATGACATCTATCTATAAAAGCAAGGAATGTGTGTGTGTGTGTGTGTGTGTGTGTGTGTGTGTGTGTGTGTGTGTGTGTGTGTGTGTGTGTGTGTGTGTGTGTGTGTGTAGCGTATATCTCCACGACACAGTTTAAGTTTGACCTGAAACTTAGTCAACGGGTTCCAAATACCGTACTAGTATCTATAATAACACAAATGTAAGTGTAACGGGTGTGTTTAGTCTCTGTCAGTTTTTCATTTAAGTTTGATAAACTTGTCTATTCTGTGTTTAATGTTCTATGTTGTGATGAAATCAAGAAGGACCAGGATCAGCTGCTGGTTGGTCTTTAAATACAAGCACAGTGATGTCGTCTGTACTAATGAACAGAAAAACACATAGAGCTCTGTTACATAGAGTCTCTTCTACACATAGTGACAGCAAACAGGCCTTAAGCTCCTCCTCTCAGCTCAGTGTTTCACACTTACACACATCACATTTTTTAAAACATTTTCCTAAAATGTGAGTAAAACACTAATAAATGGATTAACTCTTAGTTGCTGCTAACACACGTTAACACACGATTGAGTTGAGGTGAGTGTGTCGAACATGTATAAACTGAAAGAAAGAAAATATTGATATTTTTTATAGTAAAGCAAATACATCTTCTTGGTGAGCTTCCAAAGGCAAAATGATCAAACAGTAACAAGTACACACAGGGCTGGATGGACCATCACAAGTATCAGGAGTTTTCTTGGTGGGCCGATCAATAACGGGCCAATGAACAGCTGTTTTTTCCTTTATGTATTATGTATACAGTAACACTGCAGCAGCACAGGGAGAAAAAACAGCTACAAATGGAGAAGATAAGTTAGTAAATGAAAAGGTGGGGCAGAGAAATTAAGAGACAAGAAATATCCTTCAACAGGCACAAACTATGACTTTTATAGACAGGTGTTGTGATAAATTCTGTGACCCAACACAATGATGGTTGTTGTCCATCAGTAGCATGAGGTGGTTGAAGTCAGTGAGTAAATGCAAACTCCAGCCACTTTGTTTCAGCTACCAACAGTCACAATCAGCTACCGGAGCTGGTGGTTCATGGTGGCTCCACTGGAGCAACTGGAACCACCATTTAGTCTGGTCACCAACTGTGTCACAACAGTCACTATGACTTTCCTGAGCAAATGTTTAATTATCTTCTGCCTGCTCTGAAAGGACTTTTAAAGTAAATAACCTGACTAAACCTTTACCATTATAGATGCTCTTTAATAGAGCGTGCCCTGGTGGTGACCTGGTGGTATTACCACACACAGATCTACAATCTGATGCTCACATGTGACTTTTCTGCAAATGTGTAGCAAAAGTCACAGAACTCATCCAATCTAGGTTCAATATTTACAGATCACACATCAAAGCACATTTGCAAATACTTTCGCTACAGTAATGGTTCCATAGCATATACCTGGTAATCAGCTAATAATCAGCTTTTATTGCATCACATCTTTATAAAATATGCAGTTTCTGTTATTTAACAGATCTGTAAATATTAGGTTGGTACCTACCTGTACTACAGTGAACATTATCAATTCATGAATAACAAACCTTAATGTAAATTACAAAATGTGAGATGTGCTGATTATTTGTTTTTGTCTCTGAATAAATGTCTCTTTTTGCTCCCAAATATCAGACTTTTTGAACATATGTTCTCCTTTGGGGGAAATATCAGAGTATAGAGCCCATGTTCACTAAGACCAGTAAAGGCAATGATGGTGGTTTCTCTTTTTGTAAACTCAACATTAAGCTAGTGGAGGTCGTGGGATCTTTGAACTCGTGAGTGGAGATCTGTCAGTTGTTCACAGACCTGTTTACAATACTGATGAATGTTACTTTCTCTGTTTGCTCTTTGAGTTCTTTTCAGATTAAAAACTGGTGCTGATGACAGATTGAGGGTCAAACTCTCTGCTTGATGATTTTCAGATCATGGCTGGTTCAGTCGAGAACCAGTGGTAGAAGTTTTGATGTTTTGACACAGTGGGATAAGCTCTGACATGACGTAGGATAAATGAAGAACCACCAGTTTGGATTATTTACTTGGTACAAATTTAGGAAATGATTGATGTTAAATACAATCTGTCTGTGACAGAATCTGATTAGAAAACAAGATAGATGTAATATTATACTATACGGTGGTCTGGCCACTGTATACAGTGATCAGTGATGAGCACAGACAACTTTAGCACTTTTGAGTCACACATGATGCAATTCGGTTCTGAAAAGTCGTTTTATTGTGTTTTAATGTATCGCCCCCTGCTGGTGCATTCTTATCTATTTTACTGTCTTTTTATCATCTATCATAAAACTGGAAAAGCTTTTAATTCTGGGGGATTTTAATCTGCACATTGATAATGATGTTTCTACCTTTGATCTATGACAGAATCTTTTAACTTCATTCAACATGTCTCAGGCCCCGCCCACTTCAAAGGTCAGACTTTGACCTGATCTTTTCACTTGGTCTGAAAGTGGAAAACGTGAGCGTTGAGGACGTTCACCTACGTGATCATAGTGGTGTGTTCTTTGACATGGGGGTCCATCCTGAGCCCCGCCCTCTACCCGTTAAAGTAGAGGAGGATCATTACAGAGACAACAGCAGATAGATTCTGTTTTTAATGGCTGCACTGAAATCAATCTCAATCAATCAATCAATCAATCATCAATCAATCAATCTTTATTTGTATAGCGCCAAATCATAAATGAAATCAATGAACTCCTGCATTGTTTAAATAGGCACTGTACTACTATCCTGGATCAAGTTTAAATCTAATACTGCGTCCCTTCAACAGTTTTATCCTTGGATTAACGACAGGATTGTGAACCTTAGGAGATCATGTCGTAATAATTGAGCATCTGTGGCACTCCTCCAGGTCCATAGACTCCATCTAAAGGAACTTGTTGCCTCCTTAAATAATCTATTAGAGTCTAGATCAACTTACTTTCACCAGCTGATAAATAAATAAATAAGAGAAATCCTAAAGTGCTCTTTGACACAATTAGTTCTATTGTCTCACCTGCTGTTACCGCTGTCTCTGCCCAGTCCAGGGCTGGATAAAGGTTGTAATGACTTTCTGAACTTTTTTATTGACAAGGTTAAGAAAATAAAAGAGAATATTGCTTCTCCTCCTTCCTGCAGTCAAGCCTATGTTGACCCTCCTCCTCATAGTTGGTCTTCCTTTAAGTCAGTCTCTCTAGTGGATGTCCTATTGACCATGAAAAACATGAAAGTATCATCCTGTCGTTTAGATCTCATCCCAGCTAGATTTTTACTAATGTTTTGGAATCAATCGCCCATTGATCACTAAAATGATTAACATTTCTCTTTCTGCTGGTGTGTTCCCGTGTTCTCTTAAACATGCTGTTGTGGAACCTCAATTGAAAAAACCTTGCTTGGACCCAACAAAACTTCAGAACTTTAGGCCAATTTCAAAGATCCCGTTCCTAGCTAAAGTTCTAGAAAAGTTAGCCTGTAATCAGCTTACATCGTTTTTGGAGGCTAACAACACTTTCCAGTCTGGTTTCAGAAAGTTCCATTCCACTGAAGCAGCACTTCTGAAAGTGTCCAGTGACATCATGATGGCTGCAGACTCTGGTAAATGTTCAGTTTTCTTCCTATTATGCTGCGTTCACACCAAACGCATTTTCTGTGGGACTGTTCGCGTCTGTCGCGCGAAACCTTCCGCAGGATTCGCGGGATCATAAAATGTTTCCCTATTCGCCTCATATTCGCATCTGAAGCGAAGCTCCGCCCACCAGACTCCCAAACGGCGACAACCAGGCTCTGTTTGTTTCCACCATCAACTATGGAGGACCTCCGTTAACTCACTGCTCCTAACCTCAGAAGAGGAAGAAACGTTGGCTTTCCTGGCTTCACCAGTTTAACCAGCGCCACATCCAACTAGGTGAGCTTCACTACCTGCTTCAGAAGCTACAGCTGGATGATGACTGCTTCCAGCGGTACCTGTGGATGACCAGCGCCCCTATCAACGACCTGATGGGTCTGATTGGCCCACGGATGTCCCTGCAGGATACCAACTACCGGAGCTCCGTCTCTGCAGCCGAACAACTGTCTGTCTGTCTCCGGTAAGTTTCATAAGCAACCGAAGATGTTATGATTCATCAGACACATCTCTTAAATACACAATAAAGATAGATACTATATTAATCCCAAGGGAATTTAAAAGCAGAATTATTAAAATGATTGTTTTCTGGAGATACATATTCTGGGAGAAAAGGCCTGCTTTATTATTGTTTTTATCATAAATATATTACAATTAAAATAAAAGTTAATCATTATAATAAATTATTTACTATTGTTATTTTTTGTCCTCTGGAGACCTATTCTGGAAGATGAGGCTTGTTTCATTAATATTTATTGTTTTTAACTCTTATTAATAAATCATTATTTATTTACTACTGTTAATTATTGTCATGGTAACACATTCTGGGAGATAAGGCCTGTTCTCTCTCTAATCTCTCCACCTTTTATGCACACGTAGACACACCCACATTATATATATCTGATTATCAATGATCTGAGCTTTTCTATGTTGTTCACTGTGCAGGTATCTGACCACAGGTGACTCCTTCAGGACCAGAGCTAACAGCTATGGACGAGAGGTCTTCACATCGTACTTCTCTGCAGGAGCCGTTCCATGGCTAGACATATTGCACCAGAACACCCAAAACGACTATTTAAAGAGCCAACCACATACTTCTATAGAGCAAACTTCCTACTGTATTAACATGTGTATAATAAATATGGAAGAATGGGGAGAGAAACGTCTGTCAGCTTCATTTTTAACCAGAAAGAAATAATCACAGAAACCTCACCTCTGAAATTAATTTAATAATATATATAACCTTGATGTGGTGAACACATAGCTGTTAATATGTATTGATAGAAATTAAAAAGAAAGCAAAAGTACACTTTAAAATGTGTTTTTAATCAACAATTCTGAAAGAACACCATGTACATTAACATAATACCTCAATTTTAAACAAACTATTTACTTCAATATTATAATACTTACATAATAAACAAACTAGTATAAAAAAACTATTCACAATGTGGTTCCTGCCATGCAAAGAGTCCCGCCCACCCCAGCCCATCCAGACCAATCAAAAACCTCATTAAAATATTCCAAATTTAGTGTTACCGGATGATAATCAAGAAGTTTATAACTTTGAAATTTAACGTTCCCTAAATTCTGGTGACACTTTTTGCAGGATAGGAAGCAGGTCTGAGAAACATCTCATCCTCAGTCAGAGCTGGTGGTGAGGAGGTGGTCTCCTGAAGGTCTGTAGGATAAGCTGCTCCACCTCTGTTGGAGAGCCTTGGCTGGGCCTCTTCTTTGCTCTTTTTCCTTAAAAATAAACAAACATTATATATATATATATATATATATATATATATATATATATATATATATAAAATAGCTTATCAAGTCACTGTTACTTAAATAAGATCATAGATATATTTTAATTAAACATTAAATGAGGTAATGATCAACATTGTCATCACTGATATACCAAACATTTAGGGTTAGGGCTAACCCTAACCCTAACCCTTTTATTTATATAACAGAATGCAAAACAACTTCTGTCATGTTCATATCAGATGGTTTGGCTGCACTTGTTTCTGCAGGAGATGCTGCTGTAGCACCATCACCATCATCATCATCTTCTCCTGCTCCCTGAGCACTATCTGTTCCCCCTCCCTGTCCTTCTCCATCACTCATCTGATTGTTTACCTCTGAGTGACAGCAAACAATATATGAAACACATTACTGTACATTTTAAATCATTAAACTAGATTTAGATCCCCCACTAGAAGAAGCCCTGTGATGCATAAAGGCCTGAATATTAACCTGGTATATATTTCTATATGTCTGCACTGATAAACACACCTCCAGTCTCTGATGGTTGACCATACTCTGTGGTCCTGTCTTCCTCAACCCTCTACCCCATGTTGCTGCTTGTCTCTCATGGTGAAACAAAGAGGTCTATGAAGGACATGACCACAGGGTATTTCCACAGTTTAGATGTTCCTGCAGCTGACCCACTACGCTTCTCCTGACTTTTTTTCCTCTCATAACCCATAAGTGAAAATAGCTGGTGTTAGCGGCTAATGCTATCATTAGCTAATGCTATCCTCACTCACTGCCGACTTTCAAAGATGAAAACTACAGAGAGAACATTTACCTGCTGCTCCACCTCCTCGCTGATTCTCCTCCACACCAAATCCTTCCTGGTCCTGGTTAAAATAACAGGTTGTGTCATACAGCTCCCTGTGGTCACACACCGCTACCATTAGCTTCTCCTCAATGGTTGAACGGGTGAAAATACTGGTTTCCGTGTTGCCTGCCTGACGTCATTGCCAACAAGGACTCTGATTGGCTTTCACGCCTGCGCGTCACGCGAAACAGCCGCTGGAGTTTAATAATTTCAACTCAAGCGAACGGCGAATAACGCGAAAATCAGGAGCGCGCTTGCCGCAGCCTTCGCGTTCAACGCGCGAAACAGTCCGCGCCGCCCCACCGGCGAATAATTCGCCTCCCAGCGCGTCTAAACCATTGACTTTGCATGTAATCTGTTCGCTTGTGCCGCAGAAACCGCGTTTGGTGTGAATGCAGAATTAGACCTGTCGTCTGCGTTTGACACGGTCAATCACAGAATCTTGTTTAAGAGACTGTAGGATGTGGTCATCATGTCAGGCCCTGTGTTAGAGTGGTTCAGATCATACCTGACTGGTAGAACATTCTCTGTGTCCTCTAACAATATGATGTCACAAACTACAGACTTAAAGTGGGGTGTACCCCAGGGTTCGGTCCTTGGGCCGCTTTTGTTCTTGATTTATTTACTCCCTCTTGGCAGCTGATCCAGCAGTTCAGTGAGGTCTCCTATCACCTGTATGCTGAGGACCTCCAGCTGTACTGCTCTTTCTAGTCCTCTGAACCTCAGAGACTGGCTTCTCTCACAAACTGCCTGGTTAAAATAAAGCAATGGCTCAGTAAAAATAGCCTCCAGCTGAACTCCTGTAAAACAGAATCTCTAGTCGTTGCTCCAGACAGTATTGTTCCTCTTATTAAGCAGCACCTTGATGCCCTAAGTAGCTCTGTTAAAGGTCGGACCTTTAACCTTGGAGTAACTTTAGATGAAGAGATGTCCCTAGACCGGCATTCTATACAGTTTATCAGGAACTGTTTTTTCCATCTGAGAAACATCTCTAAGCTGAGACACATGGTCTCTCGTCATGAGCTTGAGATGATTGTGCATGTGTTTGTTGATTAGACGACTGTAACAGTCTGTTTACATGTCTTAGTAAAAAGGAATTGGCTCGTCTACAAGTAGTCCAAAACTCCCACAAGACAGCTTATATTACTCCTATTTTAAAATCTCTACATTGGCTCTCTGTCATATACAGGATTCATTTTAAAATCCTGGTCCTGACGTTCAGGGCTGTCCATGGTCAGGAACCTGATACATTAAAGGCCTGATCCAGCCATACGCCTCCAATAGGAGCTTAACCCTCTGGGGCCGACGTCCTGATCACATGATCGAATTAAAGAGCCAATAGCGGAACAGTGCAGCGTCCTTGGATCTCTGTTTCAACCCGTGTTTAAAGTGCGGATGTCAAACTATAAACCAGTTTTTAAATCATGTTGATAGACCAAATAGAAGTGGAGTTATGAGGGAAATGTTTGTGTGTTTTTTGTGACATTTTCTTGAGCTGTCAGTGCAGGAAGACGCTGCGTCTAAAACGAAAGCCAAAGTGTTGAGCAGCAAGAAAGAGCCACCTCTCATTATAGCTGTTTCCTATTGGTTGAGAAGAAGAAGGCCATTGTCCAATCATCATGTCCACATTTAGCGGGATTTTTGTTTTCAAGCGTCAGGTAAACAGAGACAGATAAAGAGATTTGAGATAATAGTGATTATTACAGTGATTTGACTGTTTAGTTAGTGTGTAGTGAGTGAGATTACAGTGTAGTGTAGTGTCTAATATATTAGTTTAGTGTTTTATATCAACACAATGAGACACAAATCATTTGCCTTTCTCTGTATTTGTGATTCATACTTTTTTTGTAAATAGTTGTACAAAATCACCTGAGACATTGCTTCCACTGTAAATATCTATATATAACTGTGTTTTTTGATTCATGTGTATATAAGTTTTTGAAATATATAGTTTAGATTTGCTATACAAGCAATAAAAATGATTCGTTAAAAATGTTTGTGACTTTTATAGTAAAAAAAACGAAGTTTTTCCTCCTTGAATCATATTAAAGAAAATACTTCACAGTCATATTTGGGAGGTTCTCCTGAAAAAAATGATACCAAACATGCAATGTTTATGGATTTCCTTATATGAAATATAAAGGTAGAATCAAACACAATGAAAAAAGGTCAAAAACATCTGAAGGTCCTCTTCTCAGAACCTGCTGATGGTCCTGCACTCGCTTTAAAACTGGAGGAGATCCATCGTTTAAAGCACATGCTGGACTTTGTGGATGATTTCAAAAATCAACTAAAGACATGCTTTTTTAGGGAGGATTTCTAGTCACACTTTTGTATCTGCTCAGTGTAGACATTGTATGTATCCTATGTATTCTACCGACACTGCACTGTACTGGCATATGTACTCTGTTATTGTTATTGTTTTAAACTGTAAAATGTGAAGCACTTTGTGACCCTGGTCTGTAAAAAGCTCTATATAAATACATTTTACTTACTTACTTATACCCACTGTAACCTTTCAGTATCAACTAGACCTGACCTTTGAGGTTTGACTCTGGGGGCTGTTCACAGGTAGAGAGAGGATTCATTACATCAGATATCATAGCGACAGAGAACTACACTGTGTGTTATTCTCTGAGGCCACACCTTGTATCATTAGCTGCTGACTCAGCCTCAGTCCCACAGGGATTGGTCCAATCAAAGGTGTGAAGAAAACCACAGTAAACACATGAAGGTAAACCCAACCCTCCATTCAATCAACATGTTTCACTGAGCAACAACGTTCTTTAGTCATGTCACATGTTGATCTCCTGATAATAAAGAGTCTTCTCTAATTATGATGCAAGAGGATAGATTGTGTACATTTTTTTGTTTTTCTTTGTGTGAAAACGTAGAACATTCTGAATCTGACCACAGAAGCTGAATTTAACACATTCCTTGAGTCAACCAGTCTGCAGGTGAATAATAACCTGTTCTTTGCATTTCAGCCATGTTTTAAAGGTCTGGAGTGGCCATGGTGTAAAGAAAAGAAGCAGGAAAACCATGCTGGACCTCATCTTTGACAAAATGGTTCAGAAGCTCCTGGACTTCATTATCTGTCAAACTTGTCAATTCCAGAGAAGACATGACCAATGGCCAGATCTTCAAAAAGATTTTGCTGCATTAACAACAGGAAATCACAGAAAGAATGACATTGTGCAATTCACAGAACATACGCAAACCATGATATAAACACAAACTGTGCCACACCCACCAGTAGCACCGGTCTTATTTGACTTTATGTAAATGAGGATTCTCATAACTCTTGTGTAAATGTGCCACCCTTGTATGGAAAAAGGCCTCAGAGCAAATAGCACCTCATCCACAAACACCAGTTAGAGCAGCACAGTTACTGCTGGTGAGATCTGTAAATAAAATCTGTACAATTTCACCTTCACTCTCTCCCACAGTGCAGTGCTTTAAGTGGGACAGTATGCAACTCCTAGCATCTTACATCTCTTCTGAAATGGTTCTCCTGGGGGAATTAAACTGGGACATGATCAACCCAACTGACATAGTATTGCAGCAATGTAATGCTTTAAACCTCTCCCACATTATATCTGAGCCTACCAGACCCAACCACATCCCCCTCATCCTCCACATTAATTGACTTCATTCTTACAAATGCTTCTTCAAACTATCAACCTGAAGTGTTCAGCCTTCACAGTGACCTCTGTATCATTGCATGTACACATTCTGGCTGATCAGTCAAATTACCATCAGTAATTGTGACCAAGAACTCTGAAGAACTTTAACATGCAGTCCTTTCTTCAAGACATTGCAGCAGTAAATTGGGATAAATTCAATCCTTTCTCCTCCTTAGATGATACCTGGTCATATTTCAACAATACTTTTAGCCTAATAATCAACAAACATGCCCCGCTGAAAAAATGTAGGACCAAGAATTGTCTCCCATGACCTGGCAGAATTTATCTATCACAAGAATGCCCTTTGGAGGAAAGCCAGTTCCATTCAGTCCCATGTTGACTGACTTGCCTTCAGGCAATGCAGGAATAAAAGTACACAGTTGATCAGGAAGGCCACAATCTCCCACTTAAAGAAGATGTGGATCTGATGCTAGGACGTTCTGGAAAACAGTGCATTCTATATCATCTCACACACTTCCTGTTCATAGTGCGCTTGTGTTTAAACATTACCTAATCACTCTAGACTTCGATTGGGAACGCTCTTAGACCGGCAGAAACAATAGCTCTAGAACTGACCTGTTCTAAATCCTAGAACATTTTACCTGCTCTAGGGTCTGTTAGTGTGAACACACCTTTAAATGACAAAAACTTAAATCTATGGTTAGATCTGAAGTAGATGAAAAGATTGATGAACGTGTTGAAAGTAAAAGCAATTATGTATTCATATGTTGCATATTTGAACTTGTATGAGGGCGGCCATCTTGGGTCTCTCGGCGTTAGGATTTTCAAGTAAGTTTAAACTAGTCGTTCTGAAGATAAATAACCCTCTAAAATTAAAGGAACAGGATTAGTGTGGGTTATTTTATCCAGATTATTTTTACCAATTGTCTTTCATGATCTGGTGGAAAAAAAGGTTCTCTTTCAATATAACATACAAGTATGAGAGAAAGTCCCAAAGTTGCATAATGTGTAGAGCAGGCGGTGTCTTAGGGAGGTCCAATCCTCAGGTCCAGCTTCCACATCCCTGTGTTGAAGCAGGAATGGTGAATGAAAATGTTTTTTTTTTGAGTTGATGAATTTGTCTGCTGTCATTGATGTTTAACTTCACCACTATTATCATCAGGAACCATCTAAACTGCTAATTATAGAAGCTGATCCACAGAGATATTTGAGGAACACACACACACACTTCTTCTGTGTAGTTTTACGGCGGTTGGCAACCAAGCAAATCCGACATCGCACACCCTTGAACCAAACAGCAGCCATGTTGAAAGTCTCAGCTCTGTCTCTCCCTGAACTGCAGAGATATTTGAGCCACAGACACACAGACAGAGATTCCTTACTTTATAGATTTGTTTACTTTATAGCATAATTGTGACCATCACCAGCCCCCCCTAAGGAAGGGCAAGAAATACTTTATTAAAAGAAGAATATAAAAAGTGAGAGCAGTGTTACACCTAGGTGAGGGAGAAGGGAACAGGGAAGAGGGGGGAAGAGTTAATTGTTTTAAGGTGAGAGTGAGATGTGATGTTGTAGTTGTGCATATTGTGCTTATTATGTTGTGTAATCAGTTCAGCCAGTCTGGTGACAAATGTGGAGAAATGTAAGGTGGTGACACAGCACCCAGCTTAGGTATAATGGTGATGGCTGTGAACAGAGGAAAGGAGTGAGTGGTAATACCTAAAACTGGTATTTGGGACCAACGTGTCTAAGGTTAAGCCCAGTATGAGTTTATCCCACAGCCCAAGGCCAGTGCATCCATGACCAATGTTTGTGCAAGAACCACCTCTGGGAACCCAGGCTCCGCCCCAGGCTCGAAGGTGCAGCCAGGCCGGCAGCAATAACGGGAGCCAAGGAGCCGCAGGCCACCCCTCCTGTGTGCAACCAACTGACGGTCGCTACCAAGAGGAGTAGCATTAGCCTAGCATTAAAAAAACCTTGCATTCATATAAGCCTAACAATGGCATTAACCCAGCATTAGCTTAAACCTAGCAATAGCGTTTACCTAGCATTAACTTTTTCAGTGCCATTGACGTAATATTACGTCAATTCAAATCCCAACGCTCAGTGCCATTGACAATTAAGTTTTTTTCACGGAGATTACTAAAAGACACCCTGACGGAGGTCCCTCATCAACATCTAAGCTGTAGTGTGATGTAGTGACCAACTGTGCCCTGAAGGTGGCAGCAGCACACCTTTAGATGTGAGATTAGCAACTGATGCTACCATTAGCAAAGGAGTAAGAAGCAGGAACGAGGGGGATTATGGTGCTATGAAGTGATATTGTGACGTATCCATCAGCTCACAGCATCACATACTAACACAGAACATGTGGACCTGAGTGGATTATTGAGTATGAGATAAAAGCATCAACTAATCGAGCAAAACAGGTCATCTCTGCATGTCGAGAGGAAGGCGGATACAAAATACAGTAAGCAAAACATTCAACTGTGAGCCAGATAGCAAAATAATAATCATTTTGCCATCAAAAGCCTTGTCTCAGTGTTGTTTTTGTTTTGTTTTTTTAGAAGGAAACCAATGTTCAGATGTGATAGTTTTCAATAAAGCAAAACAAAAAGAAAGCTTCAAAGTCACTGACAAATTTTTTTTAGAAAAAGCCTGTTTTTCTCAGCTTTTTGCTCTGAAACTGGTGATTTGTGTAAAACTTGCTCTATTCAACTGCTGATTACGGAAGAATGAAACAAGCTACAAACATTTTTTTTTTAATGCAAGTAAAGACTTTAATCTTTCAGAATCTTTTGTCAGATTTCACATTGTTATAGTAGAAAATATTCTGTGTCTTTAAAATCAGTCAAAATGCTCTAAAACGGCTGGCACTGAGGAGGTAAAAAATCTGAGAACAATGGCCGATCCTTCGATCCTTTTCTGTTCACTTCTGGAGTTTTTTTCTTCTCACTGTCACTAAATGCTTGTTCATGTGGATCTTGTTGGGTTCTTTCTTTCTCACTATGGACTTTTGTTAAGCGCTTTGAGATGACCTTGTTGTAATTTGCGCTATATAAATAAAGTTGAACTGGATTGAATTAGCATTAACAGCAGTAAACTAGCATTAGCCTAGCAATAGCAATGATATTGCAGCAGAACAGGAATAACCAGTATAACCAGTTTGAAGTCCAGTTTATGGAGTAGTATGTGTTCAGAACACAGTATGAAAGGTAAACAACAGTCAAACTAATTTACACAGTAGTATTAGTTAAAAACACAGTATAAAGGGTTAAAAATCACTCTCAGTCAATTTGATGCAAATCCATTGAAAAATAGCCAAGATACAGCATTTAGATGTGATGGCGAGGAAAGGAGTTTCTTAAGACATTATAGGCCCCTCCCACTGATCACAGCCTGTGTTTTTTTACATTAGCAACCTGCTCCCATCTGTTTAGGTTCATCCAACAGTTTTTTGAGGTCAACACAACATCTTTCCACTAGAGGTGTTACCATCATACGCCAATAAAAGTGCCGCCATCTGAGAACACAAGGTATGATGGGTAATTTTCTTGTTTAGGGATGGACAGTCATCATAGGTATCAAATATGAAGCAGTTTGAACTTGTATTTGAGAGTTATATACATGTTTCTATTATGGCTTGCTATAGTTGCTAACAGTGAACATGACCATAAATGGAGGCGGTCAAAAAGGCATGATGGGAAATGCTTCAAGGCAGTCATAAATAGACATGGGCAAATGTCCTTTGTGTGTAAATTGAAGCTGATTTAAATGTTTGTCAGTTATAGGGATTTTGAAATTTTGGCGTGCTAACACAAATTAGCATTGCAACTTTGCGGCGCCACTACGTTAGCGATACGCAAAATCCTTTGATGATTTTTAACAAAAGTGTTCTGGCCGAGTTTGAAGCAAATCGGATGAAGCCCCTTAGACCAGTTTGCGCAAATCCGTTTCCACGGCAAAACGCCATTTTTGACCTTTGACCCAAGATGGGTGACGTACTGTTTGGTTTTGGGCATAGTCATAATGTAACTTTTGGCAAATTTTGTACAAATTGGTCAAACCTCCTGGTTGTGCGGTTTTATCACTTTTTTTGCGTCTATGATGCACGCCGTCCATGAAATTTGTAACAGTGTTTTTCATTGTGCCAAACTATCACATTCTTTAGCAGGCCTGTGACTTGGGGCATGCTCAGGTGGTCACATTAGTGATCAAAAGCAGGCTGTGGAATAATCTATCTATCTATAAAACAAGGAAACTGTGTGTGCGTGTGTGTGTGTGTGCATGGCTCAAATATGTCTGCGGTTCAGGGAGAGACAGAGCTGAGACTTTCAACATGGCTGCTGCTTGGTTCAAGGGTGTGCAACGTCAGATTTGTTTGGACGCCCTCACTCGGTGATGATTTCATCAGTCCTAGCTCTCAACAGTGAAGTCTTCTTCTTTTTCTGTGGGTTACTGCGGTTAACCCTAACCCTAACCCTAAGTAGAAGAAGAAGAAGAAGGTCTGTGTGTAGATGAAGGAGGAATTAAAGAGAGAGGGAATTCATCAGTTTAATATTAATAATGTTGTACGTAACCAGAAAGCACTTATTACAGAGGAGAGAAGAGGAAAGGGTGGAGACAGAGTTGTTGAGTCTCTGTAACTCCACACTGAGGATCCCACGGACCTGCAAGACAAAAGCCAGAAGGAGAACAGGAGCAAACACACAAGGGAAGAAGCAGACATAGAGGGAGTGTTTGAGAGAGGAATGGGACCCTCTCCGGTCCCTCTCTAACCTAAATGACCTCTCTCTTAACGCCCTCTCCAACCTCTCTCCAACCGAGCATGCCAGACCCCCCCCCCCGGCAGTCTATGCCTATTGCATCTTAACTATGAGCTATGAGCTGGTTCCTAACTAAAAGCTTTACCAAAGAGGAATGTTTTGAGCCTAACCTTAAAGGTAGAGAGGGTGTCTGCCCCCCGAACCGTGGTTGGTAGATGGTTCCAGAGAAGTGGGGCCTGATAACTGAAAGCTCTTCCTCCTATACTACTTTTAGAGACAAATGGAACAACGAGTAGTCCAGCATTTTGAGAGCGTAGTGTTCTGGGGGGATTGTATGGCACTACAAGCTCCTTGAGATAGACTGGTGCCTGTCCATTTAGGGCTTTATAAGTGAGAAGAAGAATCTTGAATTCTATTCTATATTTTATGGGAAGCCAATGCAGAGAGGCTAATACAGGAGTAATGTGATCTCTTCTCCTAGTTTTAGTCAGTACACGTGCTGCAGCATTTTGAACCAGCTGAAGTGTCTTAAGCGACTTGCTCGGGCAGCCTGCTAAAAGAGAATTACAATAATCCAGTCTAGAGGTAACAAAAGCATGGACTAGTTTTTCGGCGTCGCCCTGAGACAGGATAGATCTGATTTTAGCAATGTTATGGAGATGAAAGAAGGCAGTTCTTGAAGTTTGTTTTATGTGAGAGTTGAAGGATAAGTCCTGATCAAATAGAACCCCAAGGTTTCTAACAGTTGTGCTTTGTGCCAGAGTAATGCCATCTAGGGCAGTTAGGCTAGCATAGGTTTAGGGTTACCCTAAACCTCTCTAAGGTGTCGTGGGCCCAGTACAATGACCTCAGTCTTGTCTGAGTTGAGAAGAAGAAAATTTTGGTCCATCCAGGCCCTAATGTCCTTTAGACAGGTCTCAAGTTTAGATAGCTGATTTGTCTCACCTGGCTTCATTGATACATACAGTTGGGAATCATCAGCATAGCAGTGAAAGTTAACAGAGTATTTTCTCATAACATTACCAAGGGGGATCATATAGATACAGAAGAGGATTGGACCTAGCACAGAGCCCTGAGGAACCCCGTAGCTTACTTTAGTGTACACAGAAGACCTATTATTCACGTGTACAAACTGGTACCTATCAGATAGGTAGGACTTAAACCAGTTTAGGGCAGTCCCTGTGATTCCAAGTAATTCCTCTAATCTCTCTAGTAGAATATAGTGATCTATAGTGTCAAAAGCTGCACTAAGATCTAATAAAACCAGCACTGAGAGTCGTCCTTCATCTGAAGCCCAGAGTAGATCATTAGTTACTTTAACTAAAGCAGTCTCTGTGCTGTGTTGAGCTCTAAAACCTGACTGGAAGTCCTCGAGCAGGCTGTTGTTTTGAAGAAATTCACAGAGCTGAGCTGCCACAACTTTCTCAAGAATCTTTGAAATAAAAGGAAGATTAGATATAGGCCTGTAGTTTGCTAAAGTGCTGGAATCAAGAGTAGGTTTTTTGAGAAGGGGTTTGATTACAGCTACTTTAAAGGACTGTGGCACGTAGCCTATTGATAGGGATATATTTATTGTCTCCAACAAAGATGGACAGACCAGGGGAACAACTTCTTTAAACAGCTTAGTTGGGATCGGATCTGAAAGGCAGGTCGATGGTTTGGAGGATGAAATAATAGAGTTAAGTTCCTGAAGTCCTATATGTGTGAAACAGTTTAGGTTAGGCCTATTTACATTTAATGGTACAGCAGGCCCAGGTGAAGGCAGGGAGTGGCTAATTTTATCTCTAATTCATGTTGGGTGTGGGATACATATGTATGTGTATATACGTATATATGCATATGTGTGTATCCATAAAATGAAGAGTCCGTCCTTAAGACTGCTCTACTGTAAAGTGTCTTGAGATACCATTGGTTATTATTTGGCGCTATACAAATAAAGATTGATTGATTGATTGATTCCTCGTGCAAACAGTGTTAATGAATAGGATTTAGGATTTAATAGTGGGCAGTAATGTTCCTTACCTTGTTTGCCAACCGCCATAAAAACTACACAGAAGAAGAAGAAGCTCTGTGTGTGTGTGTGTTCTTCAAATATATCTGTAGATCAGCTTCTATAATGAATATATAGTTACTGATAATAGTGGTGAAGTTAGACATCAATGACAGCAAACAAATTCATCAACTCTCAACAAAACTTAATTTTAATTTGCCAATATTGAATTGAATCCTGTAGTTTTTTTTCTTTTGCAGTCAAGAAAAGAAAAGATCAGACTGAGCTGAGACTTTCAACATGGCTGCTGCGTGGTTCAAGGGTGTGCGACGTCATATTTGTTTGGACTGCAATGATATGTTAATAAATTATTTCATAAATGCTTTATAAATTCCGTGTGCATCTAAACTGACTGTTGTGGATTAATGACAATAAACGAGTCTGGACCGAGTCTGTTCTGGTCTGAGGAGATCCAGATCTGTGAGGACAACGAACTGGAAAATTTCGATAAAAGCAAAAACAATTTGTTCACACGTCCCATTCCTGGACTTCAGACCCTAGTTAATGATTCCAGTAAAAAGGTTTAAAATGAATGTGACAATAAATATAATCCTTATGAATAGAGAATTAATCACAAGTGTTCAGCTTCACTGATTTCTCTAATATGTTTACATCACTATGAAAAGATTATCAATGTATGAGAATAATAATCACATTTCAGCAGTGATTGTTTTTAATAAATGCTGAGTATGGAGTTTACTAAGCTGATTCAGTACTATATGAAAAAGGTCAGAATTGTTTTGTGTTGCATAATGTAGGAGCAGAATAATAATCTGTCAATCAGGTGGTTTATTTTACCAAAAGAATACAATCAGATAAAAACAGCCAAATAACTTCTCGACTAAAGGCAGGTAAACACTGTGTCATTGTTAACCCATTTTCAGCAAATTTTAAACTCGTGCGACTATTTTGTGGGATCATGTGAGTCTCTGCTAGATCGTGTGTTGTGCATGGTGTAGTATACATGGTGTAGTATGCATGGTGTAGTATACATGGTGTAGTATGCACGGTGTAGTGTGCACGGTGTAGTGTGCACGGTGTAGTGTACACGGTGTAGTATACATGGTGTAGTGTGCACGGTGTAGTGTGCATGGTGTAGTGTGCACGGTGTAGTGTGCACGGTGTAGTGTGCACGGTGTAGTGTACATGATGTAGTGTACATGGTGTAGTGTGCACGGTGTAGTGTACATGATGTAGTGTACATGGTGTAGTGTGCACGGTGTAGTGTGCATGGTGTAGTGTGCACGGTGTAGTGTGCACGGTGTAGTGTACATGGTGTAGTATGCATGGTGTAGTATACATGGTGTAGTGTACATGGTGTAGTGTACATGGTGTAGTGTACATGGTGTAGTATACATGGTGTAGTGTACATGGTGTAGTATACATGGTGTAGTGTACATGGTGTAGTGTACATGGTGTAGTATTGAGATACCATTGGTTATGATTTGGCGCTATACAAATAAAGGTTGATTGATTGATTGATTGATTGATAGTATACATGGTGTAGTATACATGGTGTAGTGTACATGGTGTAGTATACATGGTGTAGTATGCATGGTGTAGTATACATGGTGTAGTGTACATGGTGTAGTATACATGGTGTAGTATACATGGTGTAGTATGCATGGTGTAGTATACATGGTGTAGTATGTATGGTGTAGTATACATGGTGTAGTATGCATGGTGTAGTATACATGGTGTAGTATGTATGGTGTAGTATACATGGTGTAGTATGCATGGTGTAGTATGCATGGTGTAGTATACATGGTGTAGTATGTATGGTGTAGTATACATGGTGTAGCACACAGAACGGCTTACGTCAAACTCTTCCACTGGTCAAACACAGAAACAATGTGGGCCGTACCTCCAAACTCTCACACTTTACCTGCGTGAACACAGAAACTTGTGCTGAAATGAAAAAGCAACATGGCTATGCAGCGCGTGGTTTGGACCGAGGGAATGGAGGCTCAACTAGTGGAACTCTGGCAGGTTCACACGTGCCTTTTCACAGAATTACCACGACCGCAACAACCGGGAAAAAAGTTATAGGGAGAAGCTGCTCAGTTACAGTTGTCTGGTAAATGTAATGTCTTCGTCCAGATAAACAATTGACCATTTTTTGTCACTTGCTTGCATGTGCCAATAAAGCAGTTTTGAATTTTTATTATTTTGCACAACACAAATGTTTCTATTTTTAGTATTTATTATTTTTGTGTGTACATTATTCTATGTCACACTTGCTTTGGCAATGTAAACTTGTTTCTCATGTAAATAAAGTTGTTTTGAATTGAGAGAATAAAATATTAAATCTAATCCCAGAATACACTATGCTGAGTGTGCGTGAATTTGTTATTGATTTAACCATTGCAATGATGTTTGATCAGCAAGCAATCATTGATGGTAGCAAATACACATAATAAAGTACATGTTTAATGTTTTTCAGTGAATGAGCTGAAAACCTGTGTGGCATCACTTTGAACGGTAAACTGCAGAAACCCAAGCCCAGTGGGAGGGGCCACAAACCACTGAGCAACAAACAGACGTGGTTACTACAACACATGTCGTACACAGACAGACCAAGTCCACTCTAAGAGTAAGTTTGTAACAAAGATCTTTGCTTCTGTGTATCAATCAATCAATCAATCAATCAATCTTTATTTGTATAGCGCCAAATCATAACCAATGGTATCTCAAGACACTTTACAGTAGAGCAGTCTTAAGGACGGACTCTTCATTTTATGGATACACACATATGCATATATACGTATATACACATACATATGTATCCCACACCCAACATGAATTCATCATGGCAGCAAGGAAAACCTTCTGTTAAGCAGCAGGAACCTTGTGTGGATCCCATTCCTATGATGAACAGCCATCCACGTTATGCTGTGTTGGGTGTGAGCAGAGGAAAGGGTGGAGACAGAGTTGTTGAGACTCTGTAACTCCACACTGAGGATCCCACGGACCTGCAAGACAAAAGCCAGAAGGAGAACAGGAGCAAACACACAAGGGAAGAATCAGACATAGAGGGAGTGTTAGAGAGAGTAATGGGACCCTCTCCGGTCCCTCTCTAACCTAAATGACCTCTCTCTTAACGCCCTCTCCAACCTCTCTCCAACTGAGCATGCCCCCCCCCCCCCGCCAGTCTATGCCTATTGCATCTTAACTATGAGCTATGTAATCACATTCCCTCTGTGGGCTTTCTGTGCTGTTTCTACAGGTGGACACAGAGGACGTACACAGGTGCAGCAGAGGAGGGAGACCATACAAAGTCCAGTGTGGGAATCGACCCAGATGTCTGGAGTTCTTCCAACACTAGTCCAGTTTCACTGAAGCAGGAAGAGGAAAACACGGCAAATAGTTCACACGTCATGGAGTCCACAAAGTGTACAAACCAAAAACCAAATCAGCTGAGCTCAGCATTGAGTAGGCCAAGCTTTCTCTGCTCCATCAGCTCCAAAACACAGTAGCAGCCTCCACTGCAGATGCTGAGGAGCTGTTTGGCCAACAAGTAGCCACAGAAATGAAAAATGTACAAAAGTTAAGGCTTAGGAGAAATATTATGATCATAATTTATGACACACAGGAGGCCCAGCAGGCTGGACATTCTCAGTTTGCAGATTCACAGGCGAGGCCATCTTTGTATCATTTGCCCCCTTATCAGGTCCAGTCCCCCCCCCCCCCCCCCCCCCGAGACTACCAGGCCCCATCCACCCAACCGATGGCCTTTATACACATGTTGAACTCTGAGTAGCTGGTGTCTTATATCCTGTGTTTAAAACAGGCTCAAAACCTGTAGTTTTGCACTGATCTAATTCATTTTTGTGAGAATATAACTTTGCCAATGAAATAGTATTTACTATTACATTGAAGAAACACAACATTTCAAATGTTGTACATTTTTATTTCAAATCACCTGTAACAAAATGTACTAATTGTAATTGTAAAGAAACTGTGGCTCATATCACTGATGATTCCCCACTTTAAAAGAAATGAGAAGTCAGGTGTGGATCAATCCATAGAGATATTGTTCCAGGTCAGAGTGCAGTCAATAGAGAAAATAAATAGATTTGATACATCATATCATCAGTGCCTGGAAGGGTATCTTGAGGGGGGAAGTTCAGCATTCCTGTGTCTATGGCGTCTCTCAGGTCAGAATGTGTGAACACTGCACAATCTGACACTCTTCCCTGTGTCCCTGCACATATACAAACTTGTAATTGGCGTCAACCACAGCCATAAGTATGATGAAAACCTTGATTTGTAATTGTAAAACATGCTTCCACTCTTGGCAGGGGTTGAATGAAGATGTGTTTCCATCTATAGCCTCTAAGCAGTGTGGAAACCCTGCCAATGGCCTTCCACTGTGTCTCAGTCCATGGTGTCTGTGGAACACAAGTACAAGGTCATACATGAAATGAATCTGTGGTCAATTAATGTTTTCCTTTCTTAACACATTGAGAGTAACAATGATTTTAAAAAGCCAATAAAACAATAGATATTTATAATGTAATGTAGTTGGAACGATAATCATGATCATAAATAACTAACAAATTGTCATTGTTATTATTGTCAAATATTCACCTGCATTGCATTATAAATATAAGTTTTTTATTGATTTTTACTGCCTTGTAGCAAATTAAAGGAATGCATTTTTTAAAATATTAAATTCAGTAAATTAAGGTTTTGTTTTGGACCATTTGGATATAGTATAAAATTTACCTAATTTGAATAGCATATGTATTATCATTAATTGTATTATAAGTCCAATTGGGGGGTCCGTCATGTGATACCAGTCAGGACTGGAATGGATTACACTCAGACAACTTTTTTAGTGAACTGCCACCTTAACGTGGTGGGGTTGTTTGACTGCCCGAATAATCCAAGGAGCTAAGTTGTCTGGGGCATTATGCCCCTGGTAGGGTCTCCCATGTCAAACAGGTCCTTGGTGACAGGCCATACTAAGCGCAGTTCAGAAGACCCTCTATGGACATTATAAAAGCAAGGACCGTGACGTCGCCCGGTATGGTGCAGCCGGGGCCCCACCCTGGAGCCAGGCCTGGGGCTGGGGCTCGAATGCGAGCGCCTGGTGGTCGGGCCTTTGCCCACGGGGCCCAGCCGGGCCTAGCCCGAAAGGATGACGTGGGCCCGCCCTCCTGTGGACCCACCAACCGCAAAGGGATCCGTAGGGGTCGGGCGCAGAGAGGACTGGGTGGCGGTCGAGGGAGGTTGCCTCGGTGAGGGGGGGAAGGAGCCTGAGCTTGTGCGGGAGGTTGAGAGGTACTAGCTAAATATAGTCGGGATCACCTCCTCGCACAGCTTGGGCTCTGGATCCCAACTCCTGGAGAGAGGCTGGACGCTTCACTTCTCTGGCTTTGACGCCGGGAGAGGCGGCGGGCTGGGGTGGGCTTGCTTATTGCCCCCCAGCTCAGACGGCATGTATTGGAGTTCTACTGGGGGACTTCAACTCCCACATGGGCTGCGACAGTGAGACCTGGACAGGGGTGATTGAGAAGAACTGCCTCCCCGATCTGAACCCTAGTGGTGTTTTGTTATTGGACTTCTGTGCTACTTACACCTGAGCCACGGGGCGACTGTGGCTCAGGTGGTAGTGGGTCGTCTTCTGATCGAGAGGTTGGGGGTTCGATCCCAGTACCTGACTATGTATCGAAGTGTCCTTGGGCAAGACACTGAACCCTAAGTTGCTCCCAGTGGTCAACTAGCGCCTTGCATGGCAGTCCTGTCCCACTGGTGTGTGAATGTGAGAGTGATTGGGTGAATGAGCTGATATGTAAAGCGCTTTGAGACTGTTTCAGTGTGGGGATAAAGCTCTATATAAATCAAGTTCATTTACCATTTACCATTTACAGTTTGTCCATAACAAACACCATGTTCGAGCACAAGGGTGTCCATAAGTGCACGTCGCACCAGGACACTCTAGGCCGGGGGTCGATGATCGACTTTGTAGTTGTATCATCTGATCTCCGGCCGCGTGTCTCGGACACTCGGATGAAGAGAGGGGCTGAGCTGTCAACCGATCACCACCTGGTGGTAAGCTGGATTCGCTGGCAGGGGAGGAAGCCGGTCCGACCTGGCAGGCCCAAACGTGTGGTGAGGGTTTGTTGGGAACGTCTGGTGGATCCCTCTGTCAGTGTGGTCTTCAACTCACACCTCCGGATGAGCTTCTCCCAGAGGGAGGTGGGAGACATGGAGTCCGAGTGGACCATGTTCTCCTCCTCCCTTGTCGATGCGGCCGTTCGCAGCTGTGGCCGTAAAGTCTGTTGTGGCGGCAATCCCCGAACCCAGTGGTGGCGGCCAGAAGTAAGGGATGCCGTCAAGCTGAAGAAGGAGACCTACCTGGACTTTTTGGCTGGTAGGACTCCGGAGGCAGCCGAGAGGTACCAGCAGGCCAAGCGTGCTGCAGCCCGCACGGTCGCAGAGGCAAAAACTTGGGTCTAGGCCTCGAATAGATTCTGGGAAACTGTTTGGCACCTCAGGAGGGGGAAGCAGTGCTTCACCAACACTGTTTACAGTGCAGGGGGGGAGCTGCTGACCTCAACTGGGGATGTTGTCGGGCGGTGGAAGGAGTACTTTGAGGGTCTCATCAATCCCACTGCCACGTTTTCCGATGAGAAAGCAGAGGCTGGGGATTCAGAGGCGAACTCGCCCATCACCTGGGCTGAAGTCACCGAGGTGGTTGGAAAGCTCCTCGGGGGCAGGGCTCCATGAGTGGATGATATTCGTCCTGAGTACCTTAAGTCTCTGGATGTTGTAGGACTGTCTTGGTTGACACTTCTCTGCAACATCGTGTGGCATTTGGGGACAGTGCCTCTGGACTGGTAGACCGGGGTGGTGGTCCCTCTCTTCAAGAAGGGGGATCGGAGGGTGTGCTCCAACTGCAGAGTGATCACACTCCTCAGCCTCCCCGGCAAGGTCTACTCCAGGGTGCTGGAGATGAGGATCCGGCCGATAGTCGAACCTCGGATTCAGGAGGAACAATGCGGTTTTCGTCCCGGTCGCGGCACACTGGACCAGCTCTATACCCTTCATCGGGTGCTCGAGGGTTCGTGGGAGTTCGCCCACCCAGTCCACATGTGCTTTGTGGATCTGGAGAAGGCATTCGACCGCATCCCTCATGGTGCCCTGTGGGGGGTGCTGCGGGAGTACGGGGTCAGGGGCCCTTTGCTAAGGGCTGTCCGTTCCCTGTATGACCACAGCAGGAGCCTGGTGTGCCGGCAGTAAGTCAGACCTGTTCCCAGTGCATGTTGGTCTCCACCAGGGCTGCCCTTTGTCACCGGTTCTGTTCATTACTTTTATGGACAGAATTTATAGGTGCAGCCAGGGACCGGAGGGGGTCTGATTTGGGAACCTCAGGATTTCATCTCTGCTGTTTGCAGATGATTTTGTTCTGTTGGCCTCATCAAATCGGGACCTTCAGCGTGCACTGGAGCAGTTTGCAGCACGTTTGGGGTTAAGCTAGCATAAAGTACTTATATTGGGACCTCAAATACGTTGTTATTTGCAGGGCCAGAGGGCTAGGTAAGGAAAGATTCACTGTTGAGAGCGATGGGTCGACCAGGCCCCGCAGTGGGGCCGAGAGGACGACTGAAGTGTATTAAAACATTGAATGTGTGATATTAAAGGTTTATAGTCCTTTTCATTAAAGAATTTACTTCAGTCTAGAGTAAACTATAGGTTAGCCAAGAGGCCCTAAACTTCCATGAGTAATCCTACAAGAATGTGGATGGTGCTATGGTTAGATGGTAAAAACAGGCCTTTAGACTCTGTGTCCAACATCAACCCTCTGGAGTAATAAACAGTGAGACACCCTGTTTTGACAATTGAGGGGAGTTGTAGGTTTGGGACAATGAGAACGGTGTTAACCGTTATCAGGAACATGGGAACCTATGATCTGTTCCATATGTGAGACTTGTTTTTCTCAAACATTATTGGACTTTGAGGCACAGGCCATTTGATTGATAAGACTGTTTTTCTCTTATGATGGTTTCCAGAACGGGGTGGTTTTCTTATAGGGTGATGAGCTAATGTTAAAGGTGGAAGGACTTACTTTGAAATATATATGTGATTACAGCCTTTGTCCAGCTCAGAGTTTTGCATCAATTGTCCAGCCATTCTCAGCACGCTTCATTTTTTGTAACCTGTTAGGACTTTTGATTGTATTAATAAACTGCATATTATTTACAATTCTCTGGTCCCAAAGACTTTTTTCTACACCACCACCTTTTTGTGATCCCATCCACACCACAAGAAACAACACCAACGTGTCGTGTATAGACGTACAGTGTGAGCAGTCAGATGATGTCAGAGTGTCGGTTCGTACAGTGTGAGAACATGAATCGTACATTCGATTGAAAAGATGGCACAGTGTATCCTAGCCTTAAGGCTAGCTGGCCTTCAAGGTGAGGAGAGGAACGCTGACACCTTTGAAAGGACTTTGATGTAGAACATCATGTTTGGAGAACACAGTTAAAGTGATGCTTCCACAGGGAACTAACTCAAACAAAATGATTTCAGCATTACGTAATGTGTAGAGCAGGCGTCTCTGAGGGAGGTCCAGTCCTCAGGTCCAGCCTCCACATCCCTGTGTTGGAGCAGGAATAATATATCAGTTGTTCATCAGAGAGCCTGAGTCAGAACATCTTCTCCTCACTATGAGCACACCTGATGAAGCTGAGCTCTGCTATCCACACCTGGGAAACTCTTCATGCAGGAGGATCGTGCGTTCTCACTCAGCGTCTGTGCTCTTTCACATCATCCTGTCCTTCATCTCTGTGCTCACTCTAACCCTCAACCTGCTGGTCATCATCTCCATCTCACACTTCAAGTATTAACATGTTCTGTTGTTTTTATGACTTGTTCTGTTGTTAGACTCCTGCTGTTTTCTGCTTTGATGATAATTGTTGTATCACATAATGACATCAGTGTGTTTCTCTCTATCTCCTCCAGGAAGCTACACACTCCCACCAACTTCCTCCTCCTCTCTCTGGCTGTGTCAGATTTCTGTGTCGGGTTCGTCTGGGTTTTTCTGATCTTCCTTATCAATGGCTGCTGGTTTTTAGGTGCAGGCTGGTGTGTTTTTTATGTAGCATTAAGTTTTATATCAACCTCTGCTTCAGTAGGAACTGTTGTTCTGATATCAGTGGATCGTTATGTGGCTGTTTGTGATCCAATGCACTATCAAACTAAAGTCACTAATAACAGAGCTCAGATATGCATTGTCCTGTGTTGGGCTGGTTCTGCTCTGTTTCACTGTCTGAGGCTAAATAACTTCATAGAAAATCCAGGTGAGTTTGATTCCTGTGCTGGAGAATGTGCAGTTTATGTCCTTCCAGTTGCTAGAATTGTGAATGTTGTTCTCAGTTTCATCATTCCAGTCACCATCATAGTGATCCTGTATGTGAGAGTGTTTATGGTGGCTGTGTCTCAGGCCCAGGCCATGCGCTCTCATGTTACCGTGGTGACATTTCAGAGTTCACAGAAGGTGAACAGGTCAGAGCTGAAAGCTGCTAGAGCTCTGGGTGTAGTGGTTGTTGTGTTTCTATTGTGTTTAACTCCATTTTACATTTTTTCATTTACAACAGGGGTGGGAGTGAAAAGTGCATCATCTTACAGTTTTGTTATAGGTCTATTTTTCTTCAACTCTATGCTTAACCCTGTGATCTATGTGTTTCTGTATCCCTGGTTCAGGAAATGTGTGAAATGTGTTCTTTCTCTTCAGATCCTGAAGTCTGGCTCCAGTGAGGCCAACATACTGTAAACATACTGTAAAGAGGAAAAGTCACTGTAAAACTGTGGTGAATGTTTTTAGAGTTCTGTTTACTTTAGCCATGAATAAAAAGAAAACACCTGCTGATGTGTTGTTTCTAGAAAATGACTTCACACATTGTATTTTATATGTTGAAGTCAAAACTGTTTATCATCATTAAAGTTAAAACCAACGTGGGGATGTTTTACAGTGTATGATATTGTTTCAGAGGAAACTAATGTACATTAATCACACAAACATTCTTGGTGGAGTTATTGATCTAATTTTCACTTTCTTCATTCCAGTCACCATCATAGTGTCCTGTATGTGAGAGTGTTTATGGTGGCTGTGTCTCAGGCCATGTTACAGCAGCAAAACCTTATGGTTCACAGAAGCTGAACAGGTCAGAGCTCTGGGTGTAGTGGTTGTTGTGTTTCTATTGTGTTTAACTCCATTTTACATTGTTTCATTTACAACAGGGTTTGAAGAGAAAAGTGCATCATCTTAGTTTTGTTATAGGTCTATTTTTCTTCAACTCTCTGCTGAACCCTGTGATCTATGTGTTTCTGTATCCCTGGTTCAGGAAATGTGTTCTTTCTCTGGCTCCAGTGAGGCCAACATACTGTAAATCTGATAACAATTTACTTATTTTGTTTATGTTTGGAGATTTGTCATGACTGTGAAAGCATGGTGGAGTGAACTAACTTAAAAAAAATAACTTTTAAGTGATAATCTGTTGTTGTGTCACAGACTTGACATGTTTTGATATTTTTATGTAAAACTGATCTGAAGAACAATCAGAAGTTACTGATGTGGAGACAAATGTGCACCAATCACATGCACAGCAGGTTGATTTCTGTAGAGTTCAACAAATGATAGAAATGATAAAACATACACGTTTCATATGTGAATAAAACACCATCTATTACAGTTTGTTTAAACAAAGTGTAAAGTAAGTTAAAGTTAGGCAATAGTTTATTAGGAACAATTACATAAATCAGCAAACTATCAAATATGATCAGATCACACTTTACATCTGTTGTTTACAGAGTTACTTTTATAGATTTATGAAATAAAAACTATAACTATGAAATAAAAGTGACGTGTCCTCATTTCACACCACATCACACAGCTGTTCATTAATGTATTGACTTGCTGTAAAATGTACAGATGAACAGAATAACACAATATGATTAAACATTTCACAACAGTTTTATTTATCTCAGTATAAACCACCAGTAAAAACATTAGTTATTTTGGTGGAAGGGTTTTAAACTCAATAACGTCTGTACAGTAAAGACTATAAAAATAATTAATCCCACAATAAGGAAAATTCATAATCATTGACAATTAAAAAGAAATGACACCTGTGTGCAGTTGGAAATATGATGTGTAAAAAAAAAAGTAAAAAGGTGAAAAAGTGTAACTGACAATAAGAAGAGATAGAAAAAAAGGAAAACAATGCTTTGAAATAAATAAAAAAATAATAATTCATTATTAAATACGTATGAACTTAACTCTGTTAGCCTTATTGAGTGTGTGAGTAGACAGCACACTGGTGTGTAGTATGTAGTGCAGGGCTATTCAACTACATCTTGCTGTGGGCCTTAATGTTGGAAGGCTATGGTTTGTGGGCCAGACATTCCTGACACAGTGGCTCTTTTTTTTTTTGCCTTGTCAGCACATGCTGTCTAAGGTCAACACTACCTGTAGTGCAATCTTTTTACAACAACAATGCATGTTTTGTTTTTGTTTTTTTGCAATGAAATAAACTAGTACAGTGCCCGTCGGAAGTATGCATTCATGTAGTGGGAGGGGCTTAAGTAGAGTTGTCAATTATGGACAAATGAATATGTGTTTGAAGGTTGGATGTACAAAGAGGTGTAGTGTTGCTTTTTTTATTATTTTATTTTTTTCTTGTCTGCACATGCTGTCAAAGGTCAACACCACAGGAAGTGCAATCATTATGAGACAGCAATGCATATTTTGTTATTGCAATAAAACACATTGATTTATTTTATTGCTTAATTGTGACCATCACCAGCCCTCCCTAAGGAAGGGTAAGAAATCTTTTATTATAGGGAGGATATAAAAAGGGAGAGCAGTGTTACACCTAAGTGGAGGGGGAGGGGAAAGGGAGCAGGGAGGAGAGACTCAAGGCAGGAAATAGAAAAGGTTAGGGTTAGGTAAAGGTGAGTGTGCAAGACCCCACTAAAAGTAAGGGTCTACGGTGCACGGTCCATGATGGGTCAGGACTGGATCCCCAAAACTCAGAAAACCACCACCCGAAGGTGGCAGAGGTTCAAAAAATTAAGCTAATCACTTTTTAAAAATTACAAGGTCATCTGCGTAACGTTTCGGCATCTTTTTGCCTTCCTCAGACGCCATTGACCATGTGTGTGTTAGCTGCTAAGTGTGTGTGGCTGTGTTTGCCTTCAACACACTGTGTCCCATAGAACTCCCCTCTGATGTTGACTTTCTAACCATCTTTCCCCTCTGGATGTTTTCCCTCTTCTGTGGTCCAACCTTGTGTGTCTCCTCTTTTATAGTGTGTCACACTCCTCTGTGCATGGGTTTAGGTAGGGTAATGTGTTTTCTCGATGAGACCCCCCGGGGGAGTTCGAGGACTCCCCCAGTTAGATAGGGAATCAAAGGCAGGCACGGGCCGACGCATGTTATTCGTGTTCCTCTCGTCATTGTGTCACACATCAAAAGGTTTTGTGAATTTGTATCAGTGGGTGAGGTGTCCGTGCAGTGTTGTGACTGTATGACAGGCGTCAGAGTGAGAGGAGGATGGATGCATCCTGCCCACTTTGTGTCTGATTGGACAAACCCGTTGTAAATTGGAACTATGTGTGTGTAAAGGAATGAGGGATCATAGAACTGTAGCTGAGGGACAGAAGCAGGAGCCTGTCTGGGCTTCACCACAACTGGGTCTGTGTGGACCTCGTCTCAGTTTCCAGTCTCCACCCCATTGCCTGTGGTGAGGAATGGGGTGGAGATGGAAGTGGTTGGTGTGTTCTTGTTCGTTTTATTGGGGGGGAGGGGCAGCCATTTTGTTTTCGGGGGCCATTTTGTTTTCAGAAGTCATTTTGTTGTTATTGTGGTTAGGGTTTGGGTTTTTAGGTTTAGGGTTAGGTCTAGATATAGAACCTTGAATTTGCCTAAGGAGTGGAGGCGGTAGCGGTTAGGTTTAGTGTTAGGGATCATGTCCAGTTGTAGAGTAATATTTAGAGAGGTTTTAGGGTTAGGTTTAGGGTTAGGTTTTGGATATAGAACCTTGAATTTGGCTAAGGAGTGGAGGCGGTAGCGGTTAGGTTTAGTGTAAAGGATCATGTCCAGTTGTAGGATAATATTTAAAGAGGTTTAGGGTTAGTTAAGGGCTTAATTGTGTTTGTCTTGAGTTTTGGAGGTAAGTTTCCAGAGGAGAGTGCAGGATTGGGTGGACGGACTTAATCCCCCTCAACCCTGTGCCTGTGTGGGCAGCGTCTCCATCCTTTCACCCACCTTTTAGTTTTTAGTTTGGTTAAGGGCTTAAATGTGTTTTTAAGTTTTGGAGGTAAGTTTCCAGAGGGGAGTGCAGGGTTGGGTGGACGGACTTAATCCTCCTCAACCCTGTGCCTGTGTGGGCAGCGTCTCCGTCCTTTCACCTACCTTTTAGTTTGGTTAAGGGTTTAATTGTGTTTTTAAGTTTTGGAGGTAAGTTTCCAGAGGAGAGTGCAGGATTGGGTGGACGGACTTAATCCTCCTCAACCCTGTGCCTGTGTGGGCAGCGTCTCCATCCTTTCACCTACCTTTAGGCTTGGGTTTTAGGTTTAGGATTAGATATAGAACCTTGAATTTGGCTAAGGAGTGGAGGCGGTAGCGGTTAGGGTTAGGGTTAAGGATCATGTCCAGTTGTAGAATAGGGTTAGGGTTAGGGTTAGGTGAGGGAAAGCGTGCCCCTCCTCTACGAGAGGTGGGCGGGTTAGGGTTAGGGTTAGGGTTAGGGTTAGGAAAAGGTAAGTGTGCTGACCCCCACTTGGAGTGGAGGCCCGCGGTGCACGGTCCATCAAGAGCCCAGGGCCGGGACCCCCACATTCAAAATCCCACCACCCGAAGGTGATGGGGTTAGGGTTAGGGTTAGGGTTAGGGGTTAGGGTTAGGGTTAGGGTTAGGGTTAGGGTTAGGGTTAGGGTTAGGGTTAGGGTTAGGGTTAGGGTTAGGGTTAGGGTTAGGGTTAGGGTTAGGGTTAGGGTTAGGGTTAGGGTAGGGTTTAGGGTTAGGGGTAGGTTAGGGGTTAGGGTTAGGTGTAGGGGAGATGGAAAGCGTGCCTTCCTCTGCGAGGATGGGCGGTGCACGGTCCATCCCCGGTTGTAAGTACGACCCCGGACCCTCATCCCAACCACGTCGGCGGGGAGGGTTAGGGTTAGGGTTAGGGTTAGGGTTAGGGTTAGGGTTAGGGTTAGGGTTAGGGTTAGGGTTAGGGTTAGTAGGGTTAGGGTTAGGGTTTAGGGTTAGGGTTAGGTAAAGGTGAGTATGCTAGACCCCACTATAAGTGAGGGTCTGCGGTGCACGGTCCATGATGGGCCAGGACTAGAACCCCAAACTCAGAAAACCACCACCCAAAGGTGGTGGGTGTACAAAAAATTAAGCTAAACGCTTTCATATTCAAAATTAATTTTTTCAAGGTCATCTGCGTAACGTTTCGGCGTATATTCGCCTTCCTCAGACGCCATTGACCTTGTGGTTAGCTCGTAAGTGTGTGGCTGTTTTAGCCTTCATCACACTGTGTCCCATCAACTCCCCTCCTGTTGTTAACTTTCTGTCTATCTTTCCCCTCTCGATGTTTCCCTTCTACTGTGGTCCAACCTTGTGTCTTTTCTTTTATACTCTGACCAACTCCTCTGTGTGCGTGCAATCTTGTTCTCTCCTTAGCTCCTCCTCTTTTTCTTTCCTCCAGCTACTTTTTCTTCTCATTTCTCCTCCAGAATTCCTCCCTTTTCTATCGTCTTCTTGCTTTAAGTTTTTCTTCTTCTGTTTCCTGTCCCTTCCTCAGTTTTTCTTCTTTGGCTTACTGTACGGTTTCAGTTTTTCTTCCTATTATTTGTCTTTACATTGTGCCTCGTTTTCTTTACCCCAAGGTCTTGTCCCTCCCTCTTTTGGGTTTATTTGGGGTACAAGGGGGCCTCATACTCACGGACATGACAGACTAGGTGAACCTGTGCTGAGGCTGACAATAAAAGTGAACCTGTGCTGAGGTTAAAACACAAAACATAAGTGAACCTGTGCTTTAGGCTTAAAGATTTTAGGGTTTAGTCGGATTCTGGTAAGTATTTAAAACAAAAAGTAGCAAAAAGGATTTAAAATTTGGAAAACAATTGCAATTTAGGGTCAAATTAGGTTTCATTTTATTAAAATATGTGCCATATTCGGTTTTAATCATGTTATTTTAACTTATTTTTTTCTTTTTTTCAGGGTGAGGTGTGCTGATCATCACTAATTAGGTTGAGGGCCAGGTGTGCGTAATTAAGGTTCAGGTAAGTATCTTATTTTTTTATTTTTTTAGGTTTAGGGCCAAATCCACTATTTTAGGTTCAGGTAAGTATTCCATTATTTTAGGTTTAGGGCCAAATCCACTATTTTAGGTTCAGGTAAGTACCCCACTATTTTAGGTTCAGGTAAGTACCCCACTATTTTAGGTTCAGGTAAGTACCCCACTATTTTAGGTTTAGGGCCAGGTGTACGTGTTAGGGTTAGGATAGGTTATAGGGTAAGTCTATATAGGGTTCAAAGTTTGAGTAAGGGGTCCCAGACCCCAACCCAAAAGGCACTGGCTGGATTAGGTAAAGGTGAGTATGCTAGACCCCACTATAAGTGAGGGTCTGCGGTGCACGGTCCATGATGGGCCAGGAATAGAACCCCAAACTCAGAAAACCACCACCCAAAGGTGGTGGGTGTACAAAAAATTAAGCTAAACGCTTTCATATTCAAAATTAATTTTTTCAAGGTCATCTGCGTAACGTTTCGGCGTATATTCGCCTTCCTCAGACGCCATTGACCTTGTGGTTAGCTCGTAAGTGTGTGGCTGTTTTAGCCTTCATCACACTGTGTCCCATCAACTCCCCTCCTGTTGTTAACTTTCTGTCTATCTTTCCCCTCTCGATGTTTCCCTTCTACTGTGGTCCAACCTTGTGTCTTTTCTTTTATACTCTGACCAACTCCTCTGTGTGCGTGCAATCTTGTTCTCTCCTTAGCTCCTCCTCTTTTTCTTTCCTCCAGCTACTTTTTCTTCTCATTTCTCCTCCATAATTCCTCCCTTTTCTATCCTCTTTTTGCTTTAAGTTTTTCTTCTTCTGTTTCCTGTCCCTTCCTCAGTTTTTCTTCTTTGGCTTACTGTACGGTTTCAGTTTTTCTTCCTATTTTTTGTCTTTACATTGTGCCTCGTTGTCTTTACCCCAAGGTCTTGTCCCTCCCTTCTTTTGGGTTTATTTGGGGTACAAGGGGGCCTCATACATACGGACATCAGAAAAACAAAGGTGAACCTGTGCTGAGGTTGACAATAAAAGTGAACCTGTGCTGAGGTTAAAACACAAAACATAAGTGAACCTGTGCTTTAGGCTTAAAGATTTTAGGGTTTAGTCGGATTCTGGTAAGTATTTAAAACAAAAAGTAGCAAAAAGGATTTAAAATTTGGAAAACAATTGCAATTTAGGGTCAAATTAGGTTTCATTTTATTAAAATATGTGCCATATTCGGTTTTAATCATGTTATTTTAACTTATTTTTTTCTTTTTTTCAGGGTGAGGTGTGCTGATCATCACTAATTAGGTTGAGGGCCAGGTGTGCGTAATTAAGGTTCAGGTAAGTATCTTATTTTTTTATTTTTTTAGGTTTAGGGCCAAATCCACTATTTTAGGTTCAGGTAAGTATTCCATTATTTTAGGTTTAGGGCCAAATCCACTATTTTAGGTTCAGGTAAGTACCCCACTATTTTAGGTTCAGGTAAGTACCCCACTATTTTAGGTTCAGGTAAGTACCCCACTATTTTAGGTTTAGGGCCAGGTGTACGTGTTAGGGTTAGGATAGGTTATAGGGTAAGTCTATATAGGGTTCAAAGTTTGAGTAAGGGGTCCCAGACCCCAACCCAAAAGGCACTGGCTGGATTAGGTAAAGGTGAGTATGCTAGACCCCACTATAAGTGAGGGTCTGCGGTGCACGGTCCATGATGGGCCAGGAATAGAACCCCAAACTCAGAAAACCACCACCCAAAGGTGGTGGGTGTACAAAAAATTAAGCTAAACGCTTTCATATTCAAAATTAATTTTTTCAAGGTCATCTGCGTAACGTTTCGGCGTATATTCGCCTTCCTCAGACGCCATTGACCTTGTGGTTAGCTCGTAAGTGTGTGGCTGTTTTAGCCTTCATCACACTGTGTCCCATCAACTCCCCTCCTGTTGTTAACTTTCTGTCTATCTTTCCCCTCTCGATGTTTCCCTTCTACTGTGGTCCAACCTTGTGTCTTTTCTTTTATACTCTGACCAACTCCTCTGTGTGCGTGCAATCTTGTTCTCTCCTTAGCTCCTCCTCTTTTTCTTTCCTCCAGCTACTTTTTCTTCTCATTTCTCCTCCAGAATTCCTCCCTTTTCTATCGTCTTCTTGCTTTAAGTTTTTCTTCTTCTGTTTCCTGTCCCTTCCTCTGTTTTTCTTCTTTGGCTTTTTGTACGGTTTCAGTTTTTCTTCCTATTATTTGTCTTTACATTGTGCCTCGTTGTCTTTACCCCAAGGTCTTGTCCCTCCCTTCTTTTGGGTTTATTTGGGGTACAAGGGGGCCTCATACATACGGACATCAGACAAGGTGAACCTGTGCTGAGGTTGACAATAAAAGTGAACCTGTGCTGAGGTTAAAACACAAAACAAAAGTGAACCTGTGCTTTAGGCTTAAAGATTTTAGGGTTTAGTCGGATTCTGGTAAGTATTTAAAACAAAAAGTAGCAAAAAGGATTTAAAATTTGGAAAACAATTGCAATTTAGGGTCAAATTAGGTTTCATTTTATTAAAATATGTGCCATATTCGGTTTTAATCATGTTATTTTAACTTATTTTTTTCTTTTTTTCAGGGTGAGGTGTGCTGATCATCACTAATTAGGTTGAGGGCCAGGTGTGCGTAATTAAGGTTCAGGTAAGTATCTTATTTTTTTATTTTTTTAGGTTTAGGGCCAAATCCACTATTTTAGGTTCAGGTAAGTATTCCATTATTTTAGGTTTAGGGCCAAATCCACTATTTTAGGTTCAGGTAAGTACCCCACTATTTTAGGTTCAGGTAAGTACCCCACTATTTTAGGTTCAGGTAAGTACCCCACTATTTTAGGTTTAGGGCCAGGTGTACGTGTTAGGGTTAGGATAGGTTATAGGGTAAGTCTATATAGGGTTCAAAGTTTGAGTAAGGGGTCCCAGACCCCAACCCAAAAGGCACTGGCTGGATTAGGTAAAGGTGAGTATGCTAGACCCCACTATAAGTGAGGGTCTGCGGTGCACGGTCCATGATGGGCCAGGACTAGAACCCCAAACTCAGAAAACCACCACCCAAAGGTGGTGGGTGTACAAAAAATTAAGCTAAACGCTTTCATATTCAAAATTAATTTTTTCAAGGTCATCTGCGTAACGTTTCGGCGTATATTCGCCTTCCTCAGACGCCATTGACCTTGTGGTTAGCTCGTAAGTGTGTGGCTGTTTTAGCCTTCATCACACTGTGTCCCATCAACTCCCCTCCTGTTGTTAACTTTCTGTCTATCTTTCCCCTCTCGATGTTTCTCTTCTACTGTGGTCCAACCTTGTGTCTTTTCTTTTATACTCTGACCAACTCCTCTGTGTGCGTGCAATCTTGTTCTCTCCTTAGCTCCTCCTCTTTTTCTTTCCTCCAGCTACTTTTTCTTCTCATTTCTCCTCCAGAATTCCTCCCTTTTCTATCGTCTTCTTGCTTTAAGTTTTTCTTCTTCTGTTTCCTGTCCCTTCCTCAGTTTTTCTTCTTTGGCTTATTGTACGGTTTCAGTTTTTCTTCCTATTATTTGTCTTTACATTGTGCCTCGTTGTCTTTACCCCAAGGTCTTGTCCCTCCCTTCTTTTGGGTTTATTTGGGGTACAAGGGGGCCTCATACATACGGACATGACAGACTAGGTGAACCTGTGCTGAGGCTGACAATAAAAGTGAACCTGTGCTGAGGTTAAAACACAAAACATAAGTGAACCTGTGCTTTAGGCTTAAAGATTTTAGGGTTTAGTCGGATTCTGGTAAGTATTTAAAACAAAAAGTAGCAAAAAGGATTTAAAATTTGGAAAACAATTGCAATTTAGGGTCAAATTAGGTTTCATTTTATTAAAATATGTGCCATATTCGGTTTTAATCATGTTATTTTAACTTATTTTTTTCTTTTTTTCAGGGTGAGGTGTGCTGATCATCACTAATTAGGTTGAGGGCCAGGTGTGCGTAATTAAGGTTCAGGTAAGTATCTTATTTTTTTATTTTTTTAGGTTTAGGGCCAAATCCACTATTTTAGGTTCAGGTAAGTATTCCATTATTTTAGGTTTAGGGCCAAATCCACTATTTTAGGTTCAGGTAAGTACCCCACTATTTTAGGTTCAGGTAAGTACCCCACTATTTTAGGTTCAGGTAAGTACCCCACTATTTTAGGTTTAGGGCCAGGTGTACGTGTTAGGGTTAGGATAGGTTATAGGGTAAGTCTATATAGGGTTCAAAGTTTGAGTAAGGGGTCCCAGACCCCAACCCAAAAGGCACTGGCTGGATTAGGTAAAGGTGAGTATGCTAGACCCCACTATAAGTGAGGGTCTGCGGTGCACGGTCCATGATGGGCCAGGAATAGAACCCCAAACTCAGAAAACCACCACCCAAAGGTGGTGGGTGTACAAAAAATTAAGCTAAACGCTTTCATATTCAAAATTAATTTTTTCAAGGTCATCTGCGTAACGTTTCGGCGTATATTCGCCTTCCTCAGACGCCATTGACCTTGTGGTTAGCTCGTAAGTGTGTGGCTGTTTTAGCCTTCATCACACTGTGTCCCATCAACTCCCCTCCTGTTGTTAACTTTCTGTCTATCTTTCCCCTCTCGATGTTTCCCTTCTACTGTGGTCCAACCTTGTGTCTTTTCTTTTATACTCTGACCAACTCCTCTGTGTGCGTGCAATCTTGTTCTCTCCTTAGCTCCTCCTCTTTTTCTTTCCTCCAGCTACTTTTTCTTCTCATTTCTCCTCCAGAATTCCTCCCTTTTCTATCGTCTTCTTGCTTTAAGTTTTTCTTCTTCTGTTTCCTGTCCCTTCCTCAGTTTTTCTTCTTTGGCTTATTGTACGGTTTCAGTTTTTCTTCCTATTTTTTGTCTTTACATTGTGCCTCGTTGTCTTTACCCCAAGGTCTTGTCCCTCCCTTCTTTTGGGTTTATTTGGGGTACAAGGGGGCCTCATACATACGGACATCAGAAAAACAAAGGTGAACCTGTGCTGAGGCTGACAATAAAAGTGAACCTGTGCTGAGGTTAAAACACAAAACATAAGTGAACCTGTGCTTTAGGCTTAAAGATTTTAGGGTTTAGTCGGATTCTGGTAAGTATTTAAAACAAAAAGTAGCAAAAAGGATTTAAAATTTGGAAAACAATTGCAATTTAGGGTCAAATTAGGTTTCATTTTATTAAAATATGTGCCATATTCGGTTTTAATCATGTTATTTTAACTTATTTTTTTCTTTTTTTCAGGGTGAGGTGTGCTGATCATCACTAATTAGGTTGAGGGCCAGGTGTGCGTAATTAAGGTTCAGGTAAGTATCTTATTTTTTTATTTTTTTAGGTTTAGGGCCAAATCCACTATTTTAGGTTCAGGTAAGTATTCCATTATTTTAGGTTTAGGGCCAAATCCACTATTTTAGGTTCAGGTAAGTACCCCACTATTTTAGGTTCAGGTAAGTACCCCACTATTTTAGGTTCAGGTAAGTACCCCACTATTTTAGGTTTAGGGCCAGGTGTACGTGTTAGGGTTAGGATAGGTTATAGGGTAAGTCTATATAGGGTTCAAAGTTTGAGTAAGGGGTCCCAGACCCCAACCCAAAAGGCACTGGCTGGATTAGGTAAAGGTGAGTATGCTAGACCCCACTATAAGTGAGGGTCTGCGGTGCACGGTCCATGATGGGCCAGGACTAGAACCCCAAACTCAGAAAACCACCACCCAAAGGTGGTGGGTGTACAAAAAATTAAGCTAAACGCTTTCATATTCAAAATTAATTTTTTCAAGGTCATCTGCGTAACGTTTCGGCGTATATTCGCCTTCCTCAGACGCCATTGACCTTGTGGTTAGCTCGTAAGTGTGTGGCTGTTTTAGCCTTCATCACACTGTGTCCCATCAACTCCCCTCCTGTTGTTAACTTTCTGTCTATCTTTCCCCTCTCGATGTTTCCCTTCTACTGTGGTCCAACCTTGTGTCTTTTCTTTTATACTCTGACCAACTCCTCTGTGTGCGTGCAATCTTGTTCTCTCCTTAGCTCCTCCTCTTTTTCTTTCCTCCAGCTACTTTTTCTTCTCATTTCTCCTCCAGAATTCCTCCCTTTTCTATCGTCTTCTTGCTTTAAGTTTTTCTTCTTCTGTTTCCTGTCCCTTCCTCAGTTTTTCTTCTTTGGCTTACTGTACGGTTTCAGTTTTTCTTCCTATTTTTTGTCTTTATGTTGTGCCTCGCTTTCTTTACCCCAAAGTCTTGTCCCTACCTATTTGGGTTTATTTGGGGTACAAGGGGGCCTCATACTCACGGACATGACAGACTAGGTGAACCTGTGCTGAGGCTGACAATAAAAGTGAACCTGTGCTGAGGTTAAAACACAAAACATAAGTGAACCTGTGCTTTAGGCTTAAAGATTTTAGGGTTTAGTCGGATTCTGGTAAGTATTTAAAACAAAAAGTAGCAAAAAGGATTTAAAATTTGGAAAACAATTGCAATTTAGGGTCAAATTAGGTTTCATTTTATTAAAATATGTGCCATATTCGGTTTTAATCATGTTATTTTAACTTATTTTTTTCTTTTTTTCAGGGTGAGGTGTGCTGATCATCACTAATTAGGTTGAGGGCCAGGTGTGCGTAATTAAGGTTCAGGTAAGTATCTTATTTTTTTATTTTTTTAGGTTTAGGGCCAAATCCACTATTTTAGGTTCAGGTAAGTATTCCATTATTTTAGGTTTAGGGCCAAATCCACTATTTTAGGTTCAGGTAAGTACCCCACTATTTTAGGTTCAGGTAAGTACCCCACTATTTTAGGTTTAGGGCCAGGTGTACGTGTTAGGGTTAGGATAGGTTATAGGGTAAGTCTATATAGGGTTCAAAGTTTGAGTAAGGGGTCCCAGACCCCAACCCAAAAGGCACTGGCTGGATTAGGTAAAGGTGAGTATGCTAGACCCCACTATAAGTGAGGGTCTGCGGTGCACGGTCCATGATGGGCCAGGACTAGAACCCCAAACTCAGAAAACCACCACCCAAAGGTGGTGGGTGTACAAAAAATTAAGCTAAACGCTTTCATATTCAAAATTAATTTTTTCAAGGTCATCTGCGTAACGTTTCGGCGTATATTCGCCTTCCTCAGACGCCATTGACCTTGTGGTTAGCTCGTAAGTGTGTGGCTGTTTTAGCCTTCATCACACTGTGTCCCATCAACTCCCCTCCTGTTGTTAACTTTCTGTCTATCTTTCCCCTCTCGATGTTTCCCTTCTACTGTGGTCCAACCTTGTGTCTTTTCTTTTATACTCTGACCAACTCCTCTGTGTGCGTGCAATCTTGTTCTCTCCTTAGCTCCTCCTCTTTTTCTTTCCTCCAGCTACTTTTTCTTCTCATTTCTCCTCCAGAATTCCTCCCTTTTCTATCGTCTTCTTGCTTTAAGTTTTTCTTCTTCTGTTTCCTGTCCCTTCCTCAGTTTTTCTTCTTTGGCTTACTGTACGGTTTCAGTTTTTCTTCCTATTATTTGTCTTTACATTGTGCCTCGTTGTCTTTACCCCAAGGTCTTGTCCCTCCCTTCTTTTGGGTTTATTTGGGGTACAAGGGGGCCTCATACATACGGACATCAGAAAAACAAAGGTGAACCTGTGCTGAGGTTGACAATAAAAGTGAACCTGTGCTGAGGTTAAAACATTAAACAAAAGTGAACCTGTGCTTTAGGCTTAAAGATTTTAGGGTTTAGTCGGATTCTGGTAAGTATTTAAAACAAAAAGTAGCAAAAAGGATTTAAAATTTGGAAAACAATTGCAATTTAGGGTCAAATTAGGTTTCATTTTATTAAAATATGTGCCATATTCGGTTTTAATCATGTTATTTTAACTTATTTTTTTCTTTTTTTCAGGGTGAGGTGTGCTGATCATCACTAATTAGGTTGAGGGCCAGGTGTGCGTAATTAAGGTTCAGGTAAGTATCTTATTTTTTTATTTTTTTAGGTTTAGGGCCAAATCCACTATTTTAGGTTCAGGTAAGTATTCCATTATTTTAGGTTTAGGGCCAAATCCACTATTTTAGGTTCAGGTAAGTACCCCACTATTTTAGGTTCAGGTAAGTACCCCACTATTTTAGGTTCAGGTAAGTACCCCACTATTTTAGGTTTAGGGCCAGGTGTACGTGTTAGGGTTAGGATAGGTTATAGGGTAAGTCTATATAGGGTTCAAAGTTTGAGTAAGGGGTCCCAGACCCCAACCCAAAAGGCACTGGCTGGATTAGGTAAAGGTGAGTATGCTAGACCCCACTATAAGTGAGGGTCTGCGGTGCACGGTCCATGATGGGCCAGGACTAGAACCCCAAACTCAGAAAACCACCACCCAAAGGTGGTGGGTGTACAAAAAATTAAGCTAAACGCTTTCATATTCAAAATTAATTTTTTCAAGGTCATCTGCGTAACGTTTCGGCGTATATTCGCCTTCCTCAGACGCCATTGACCTTGTGGTTAGCTCGTAAGTGTGTGGCTGTTTTAGCCTTCATCACACTGTGTCCCATCAACTCCCCTCCTGTTGTTAACTTTCTGTCTATCTTTCCCCTCTCGATGTTTCTCTTCTACTGTGGTCCAACCTTGTGTCTTTTCTTTTATACTCTGACCAACTCCTCTGTGTGCGTGCAATCTTGTTCTCTCCTTAGCTCCTCCTCTTTTTCTTTCCTCCAGCTACTTTTTCTTCTCATTTCTCCTCCATAATTCCTCCCTTTTCTATCCTCTTTTGGCTTTAAGTTTTTCTTCTTCTGTTGTTTTGTCCCAAACTCAGTTTTTCTTCTTTGGCTTATTGTACGGTTTCAGTTTTTCTTCCTATTATTTGTCTTTACATTGTGCCTCGTTGTCTTTACCCCAAGGTCTTGTCCCTCCCTTCTTTTGGGTTTATTTGGGGTACAAGGGGGCCTCATACATACGGACATCAGAAAAACAAAGGTGAACCTGTGCTGAGGTTGACAATAAAAGTGAACCTGTGCTGAGGTTAAAACATTAAACATAAGTGAACCTGTGCTTTAGGCTTAAAGATTTTAGGGTTTAGTCGGATTCTGGTAAGTATTTAAAACAAAAAGTAGCAAAAAGGATTTAAAATTTGGAAAACAATTGCAATTTAGGGTCAAATTAGGTTTCATTTTATTAAAATATGTGCCATATTCGGTTTTAATCATGTTATTTTAACTTATTTTTTTCTTTTTTTCAGGGTGAGGTGTGCTGATCATCACTAATTAGGTTGAGGGCCAGGTGTGCGTAATTAAGGTTCAGGTAAGTATCTTATTTTTTTATTTTTTTAGGTTTAGGGCCAAATCCACTATTTTAGGTTCAGGTAAGTATTCCATTATTTTAGGTTTAGGGCCAAATCCACTATTTTAGGTTCAGGTAAGTACCCCACTATTTTAGGTTCAGGTAAGTACCCCACTATTTTAGGTTCAGGTAAGTACCCCACTATTTTAGGTTTAGGGCCAGGTGTACGTGTTAGGGTTAGGATAGGTTATAGGGTAAGTCTATATAGGGTTCAAAGTTTGAGTAAGGGGTCCCAGACCCCAACCCAAAAGGCACTGGCTGGATTAGGTAAAGGTGAGTATGCTAGACCCCACTATAAGTGAGGGTCTGCGGTGCACGGTCCATGATGGGCCAGGACTAGAACCCCAAACTCAGAAAACCACCACCCAAAGGTGGTGGGTGTACAAAAAATTAAGCTAAACGCTTTCATATTCAAAATTAATTTTTTCAAGGTCATCTGCGTAACGTTTCG